>NW_025091222.1:791720-868249 GCF_018404265.1 Aspergillus viridinutans | reverse complement strand
TAATATTTCTCTTCTAAGTCTAAGAAGATTAAGATATTATTAAGATAAACTACTATAAAGTTAAGATCTTATATAATATTATTTATTATTATTTAGAATAATATAAAAGTATTATAAAGTCTAAATAGTATTACTAACTACTTAAACTTACTAAATAATATATTAAAAGCTATCTTTAGAATTAATAATTTATCTATTTATAACTACTAATATCCTAAGAGAAGATTAAGCTTTAAAAGATACTTAGCTTAACCTATTTAATCTAGGAGTTCTTAAATTCTTAGTAGTAAATAGATATTCTTAATAATTATCTTATTAAGTAAATAATAATTAATATAAAATTACTACTTTCTATCTAGCTTTAGAATAATTATAATAGAAAAGCCCTAAGCACTAGCTAATAAATAAATAATTACTTTCTTTAAAAGTTTTTTAACTTATCTTTTTATCTTACTAAACTTCTCTAGTAACTAAGGGTAAGAGTTAATATTTATTAATAATAAATCTTCTATATTAATATAGTATTCTAATAATTAAACTAGAGATATTTTTATAATTAACTCTTCTCTAAATATATCTTTATATTAAGCTAGAAAAGAACTTAATTATTATAAATTAGTTAATACTTCTTTACTTTCTTTTTATTCTTAAATAATATATAACTAAGCTTCTTATTAACTCTTCTAAAGAGTATATTAAAGCTATTTAGTAAAGATAAGATTAAGAGATATTTCTATATTAATCTTAATTTAAATTTTTAGGTTAATAAGATAGATAGTAGTATATTTTATTCTATATTCTTTAATAACTATCTATCCTATAACCTAATTAATATTAGGATTAAAGTATTTTAGCTAGTCTTAACCTAAGATAATATTATACTCTATTATTTTAAGGATCTAAGGAGTAATAATATAGTACTAATTATCTAACTTAAGTAGAGTTTAAACTTAATTAGATATATATATAAATTTATTATTTAGTAGATAAATCTATAGTTATTTAGATATTTATTAGAATTAAAACTATAAAGAAGGTAATAAATTAGCTAGATATTTTAATATAAATATATAACTAGAGCTATAGTCTAATAGTACTTAGAGATAGACTACTATCTAAGAAGCTTTAAGTATAGTAGAGAAATAGAGAATATTAGATCTAAGGGTATTTAAATAGATATTAATATTATTATAATCTTCTTATTCTAAATCTACTTTTATTATATTAAGTAGGCCTTCTTATAGTAGCTAATTTTCCTTATTACTATTATTACTAGAATTATTATAATCCTTTAGAGGTTTAAGATTATTAAATACTTTATAATCCTTAATTTTAGAAGCCTATAATAATTAACTAACTAATACTTCTATATCTAATAGTCTATTATATTTCCTAACTACTTCTTATAATTAAATTATAACTAGTTTAATATAGTATAGACTTAAATATTATAGCCTTTCTATCTATAACTAAAGTAAGCTTAATTAATTTAATATTATATTTTTTATTTATATATCCCCTTCTTTAGTTAATTAGGAGATGCAGTAATGGTATTTAAATTAATATTTATTAAATTTATTTAATAATTATTAATTTTACTAAAAGATTAAAGCTAGATCTAAGTATATAAAGCTACTCCCTATTTATACTTAGTAAAATAATAAATTATATTATTAAAAATAGTTAGTTTATTATAATCTTCTATCTAGTAAATATATAGAACTAGCTTTAAATTAATAATAAACTTCTAGATTAGTATATTATTAGGAATTCTAAATTTAATATATTTAGTAGCTTTAATTAGGGAAGTAGTATAGAATTATATAGTTTAATTTATTTAAATATATTTTTTATACTTTTCCTAATATTTATTCTCTCCTCTAATTTCTCTAAAATAGTCTTAGATCTACTATTTAAAAGTATCTAAGATAGTTATAATAATTATTAAATTATATTTAACCTTCTACTTATAAGTATCTTATTACTTTTTAGCCTAGCCTATAAAATAATATTTAATTATTATAATCTTTTTAAGTTTAGTAGCTTCCTTCTAAGTAAGAGTTTACTTATTATAAAAATATTTATTAATCTACTAAAGCTACTTTATTATAGCATCCTTACTATACTTATTATTATATATAGGAATTAGTTTAAGGTTAGAAATCTTTTAATAAAATTTAAGTATTTTAGGAATAATAGTAAGAAGAGGGTTAAAATTAAAAGTAATAGCTATAGCTTCTATAGCTTTATCTAGATAGATATAATCTAGATAGTTATACTAATCCTAGAGAAATTTAATTAAATAATTATATAGCTAGATTAGTTTAGCCTAGATAGCTTTATTTATACCCTAGATAGTAAGAGTAAACTACTATTAAAGCTAAATATATTCTATCTTAAAGCTATTACTATAATTAGTAGCTTAGGTTTAAGGGGTCTCTATACTAGAAGATATAAATTTAATATTATCTATTTTATTAAATAAAGAATAATATCTAATTAAGAATAGAAGTTAGATTAATAATTATTAATATTTTTTTAAACTCTTTAAAATAACTTTAATAACTTCTAATTTATCTTTCTTTAAGGTTAAATTATTAATCCTATATCTATTACTATTTTAAAAGACTCTAATAGCCTATAATATCTATAACTTATAATATTACTATAAAGAAGAGTTAATAAGGATATCCCTATAGTAAATTATTACTATTATAGATATCTAGATTAGTCTAAGAAAGTTAAAAACTTATTAATCTAAGATATTTTCTATTAAGTTAGGGATAATTAATATAAGAGATTTTATTAAAGTTAAATTATTAATAGTATTCCTAAAGATTAGTAGATAATATCTTTAGAGCCTGCTATAGTTTAGATTAATCCTTTATAAGGGGTTTTAAATCTTCCTAGAAATTAAGTATTATATATTTACTTAATCTAGATATACTACTAGATAGGATATTTATAGTTATTAAGGATATAGAGTCTTTAAAGAGTATAAGAGTAGGGGGTAGGCTAGTAGCTACCCTATATATCTTTATTAACTTTAAGGGATTCTAGTCTTCTTTTATAATTTAACCTAGGCTAAAGAATAAATATAAGGTCTAACTAACTATATAAATAGTGATAATAATTACTAGATATTATTATATGTCCAATAGACTTCCCCAAAGTCATATAAGTGCTGGTTGATATCACAGTATCTATTATTAATTATAAGCACCTTTAATCCATGGCTTAAGGGATTATATAGATCTAATCTATTTAGTATTACTTTTAATAATAGTATTAGTATTTAAGGTGCTCTTTAGGATACTAGTAATAACTAAAGTAGAATAGGATTAATTATAGCTTCTATAGACTTAAAAGTAATTAGAGTAAGCTAACTAGAATTATAGTATTCTAGTAGAAAAATATCACTCTCTTATAATAGATCTAGTAAGGGAGAAGATGGGAAATAGTTTACTATAATATTAATATTAAATAGGTAATAGTTAGTAGTAATAATAATAATATATATAATAGTATAGGGCTAAGATTCTCTTAAAAAAAATTTTCATAGTAATCTTAGTCCTTATAGTATTACTTTAGATAGGCTAGGAATATAACCTATAACTAATAACTCTTTCTTTATTAATAGGTATTTTTAACTTAACTAGAAGTATATAGTATCTTATAAAATAGTTTATATATCTACTTAAATATATTAAATTAATAACTATTAAAAAATACTATATACTATTAATAATAAACTATAGAAATTTATAGGTATATAGTAATAGTATACCCCTCTATAAGGCTCTATTATATATATATATTATATATAACTTACCTATCTATATTATTATACTAGTAAAAGGTCCTTATTATATATACTTTTAAGTCTTAAATTAATTTATTATAATCTTAGGATTACTATAGTATTATACTCTAGATATTAACTATTTATTATATAAATAACTAAGATAGCTATGATAAAAAGCTATTATATATTATTATTATTTATATCTAAAACTTCTTAATAATATTTATATAGACTATAGTAATATTAAAACTAATAAGTTTATCTTTATTATTTATATATCTATAGCTAGGTAGTAATAAATAAAAGGTTTTTATTTTTTATTATTATATATATAATTATATAGCCTCTTAGTTTAAACCCTTTCTAAAATATATATTTAAATATTTTTCTTTTCTACTATATATTCTTATTCTATAAGGTAATAATTATATATAATAGTAAAAACTTAGAATTTTCTTTCTTTAATCTATACTATAGTAATAATATCATGTGTAAATTACTAAGGAAAAAATCTATAGATAAGATTTAGAAGATCTAATTATATTAGGCTTGTGAGAGCACCTATGGAATGCTCCCTATTGAATGGTAGATAACATGGTAGTAGTAATGCCTTTATAGTAGAACTAATTACTAAGGTGTGAGCATCTCACACCTTAGTAGTTAATAATATCTCTATAGGTCATGTACCACATATGTGACCCCTATAGTTTAGCTATATATAGGTTTACTATATCTAATAACTATCTTCCCTTTTTATATACTATATCTCTATAGTAGGAGATGGTGTTATAGCATCTTCTAATCTATATAAATTATATCTCTTTATTAGTTTATTTAGAATAGTTTTATTATTATTACTTAGCATTATTTATTAGTGTAAGGTAGTAATATTATTATTAACTAATATATTACTCTCTTAAGTAATATTTATTATATAGTAGTTTAATCTTATTATTATAAATATTCTAAATAACTTTATATAATACTTACTTAGTAGTATAGAAGCTTCTTCTCTTTATAGATTTATAGATTCTCTTCTCCTTCTTCTCTTCTCTTATTAATAGTATTAAATCTTTTATTATATAAGTACTTTATCTTATTCTTTCTTATTATATATTCCTATTTAGCTTTCTTAATTATCTTTATAATTATATTATCTATATTATCTTATTCTATTTTATTTTACCTTAGTTATTATAAGTAATCATAGTTACAGGTTCTCCTATTATAGACTATTATAATCTATTTATATTAGTATAACTATATAGTTATTTAATTAAGTATATATAGCTCTTAGCATAGAGATTACTTTTAATTATTATTTTATATCTTCTAATTCTATTACTCTCATTTCTCTATATTTAGAGTAAATTATATTTATTTTTATTATATAGATTATAGTATTTTATATTCTTTTATCCCTATTTTACTAGTTCTCCTATAATAGCTATAATAAATAATATATTTTCTTTATTTCCTCTTCTCTTTATTATATCTCTTTATTTTATATTATATATTTAATGCTCCTTATAGTATCTTTTTATTATTTTTATTAATTTAGAGCTTTTCTAGATATATTTTTCTTTATTTCCTTTCTATATTATTAACTATAGTTTTATTAGCTTATAAATACCTTAATTCCCTTACTATATTTACTAGAATTTAGAGAATTACTAACTTTATATATAGAAAATATCTTATACTTATACCTCTTATTATACCTCCTAGAGTTATACCTTCTTTATTTATACTACTACTACTACTACTAATACTACTACTCCTACTTATAATTATTAGGGCTATTCTACTAGTTATAGATATACTATCCCTTATACTAGTTATAGAGATAGTATATCTTATAGCTAGTAAGATAGTATCTTTATTATTATTATACTATCTCCTTCTCCTTCTCTAATATTAGGCTCTAGCTACTACTATTACTATTATTTATAATTATCTATATACTATATAATAGATATACTTCCTACTTACTTAGATTACTCTTTAAGTAGTAGGAAGTGCACCTATTATATAGGGCTATACTAATTATACTAGTTAGTATATTATTCTTTTAGTTCTTTTACTCTATATATCTTACTTACTCTATTCTTTTAAAGTTTTCTTATATAGCTCTACTACTAGCTTACTATATTATAATACTCTCTAGTACTACTAGCTATACCCCTGCTATAAATAAGACTAATACTTTAGTAGCTATTATTAGTATAGCCTAGGCCTTTAAGATCTAGATCTATACTAGTAGTAGTCTACTCCCCTATAGTATACTCCTAGTATCTATTCCTACTAGACCTCTATCTCTAACCCTATCTTTTAAGATAGTATATAGCTCCTTAGCTCCTACCTCTAATAGGGTTTTTACTTCTACCCTAGCTCTTACTAGTTTTAATGCTCCTACCCTAGCTCTAGCTAGTTCTAATACTACTACTATAGCTCTAACTACTTAGCTTAGTATATCTTTTAGTACTATTATAGTTTTTATTTATTTATTTTATAGGTAAGTCTACATCCTTCCTACTTTACTTATTCTAGCTAATTATATAGTAGGGTTTAAGACTGCTCCCCCTTTAGGGGTTAAGGTATTATTATTTTTATTTTTCTTTAAATACTATATATATAGCCTTTAGGCTTAATATAATATATTCTCTCTATTAATTATATCTTTTCTTTTATAGATTTTATAAACTACTTATAGGCTTTAGTATCTTTAATATATTTATAGGGTTTCTATATATTATACTTATCTTCCTATCTATATTATTAGACTAGGTATTAATCTTTATTATATATTTTTTAGTATTTAAGAATAGTAGCTATCTCCTATTCTTTACTATCTTTAATAATTATAGGCCCTAGGTAAGGTGCTTACTTAGCATCTCTCTTATATAGTTTAAGTAGAGAGATATAGAATATATTATATATTCTTTTCTATAAATCTAGTAAGTATAGTCTATATACTTATTTTCTCTATTTCTTAATAATTTTAAATAGCCTAAGCATTCTGCTTATTAGCTTCTAGTTTAGCCTAGGGATAGTAATATTCTTTACTTATAATATTATATAGTCTTTAATATTTAATAATATTTTAGTATACTTCCTATTATATTACTTCTTTATCTACTCTTTTAATCTTATAAGTAGTATATATAGCTTTATATAGTTTTTATTTAGCTCTACTACTCTATTAATTATAGCTAGTGCCTTAGCATATTCTTCTAGAATTTAGATATTAATCTATAGGCTAGTCTTAAAGCCTATAAATATATTTTATAGTAATATACTTAGTATACTATACATAGTATTATTATAGATAAACTATACTATTAGTAACTAACTAGCCTAGTCATCTTATATCTAGCTAATATATACTTACAGGTAGTACTCTAGCATCTAGTTTATATATTTAGTTTATCTATTAGTTTATAGATAGAATACTATTAATAGCCTTCTGCATGCTCCTAGGCAGTAGTAGAGGGTAGACTAGAATATATTAGTAAATAAGCTACCCCTATCTAATATAAGATTTATTAGTATACTAAATAGTGGTATAGCCTTCTTATAGAATATTTCTACTAGCTATATTACATCAATGTCCTTCCTTATAGGGATATATAGTAAGTATTTAGTAAATAGATTAATAATAACTAGTGCTATGTTATATATCTTCCCCTATTATTTTAAGGGTGGGAGGCCTATAATAAAGTTTATATATATCTACTATACTAGCTTTATAGGAGTAGGTAGTAGTTCTAGCTTACTATAGGGCTTATACTAGTATACTATAATTCTCTAGTAGATATTATACTTATCTATATACCTCTTAATATCTTGCACTAACTCACACTAATAATATCTATATTTAATATTTTCTAAGATGTATCTATATCAGTAATAACCCCTCTATAGATTATTATAGTTTATTTTTATAATTTCCACACGCAGTACTGCAGATCTTAGTATATAGATATAATTTCTATATTATAGAAGTCTATCTATAATCTTCTATATTAAGAGACTTAGCTTATCTATATCTTCTATAGCTATATCTAGTAGTTTCTACTATATAAATATATTAATATCTTAAATCATGCATAGTAGGTCTATCATAGCTACTAGGATTTCTATAGTATAGGCTATTTTAGAGATAAGTACCTTATATATATTACTCTATAGTACTAGGAGGTCTAGACCCCCTGTATTATTAGTAGTATCTCTCTTATCTATTAGTATATTCTATCTATAGATAGTAGCTTTTATTTAGATATCTATAAGATACTCCTAGCTTATCTCTTATACCTCTCTAAGCTATGCCATGCACACTTTTATTTTATTTTATAGGAGGTGGTTATCTAATTATAGAAGCCCTATATATAGCTTATTTTATAGTATAGATAGCTATAGTAGGTCTATATTATTAATTTCAGCCTTATTAGCATAGTCTAGGTAATAACTAGATATATTAGTAGGGTTACTAGTCCCTAGGTAGTATTTAATTAAGAAGTTAAATATAGATAAGTATTCTACCTATCTTATTTAATATAGATTTAGCTTCTTTATTATTATAAAGTAGTATAAATTAGTATAGTTAGATAGTATTAGAATAGGGAATTTACTCCCTTCTAGATAGTGCCTCTATTACTTAAAGCATTCTATTATTACTAGTAGTTTAGAGTTATATATTTAGTAGAGTTGCATAACCGAACCGCAAAAATCGAATCCAACCCTGAGTGGGTTGGTGCGAGTTTAACCGCAAAACCCGCCACTAGGCCTAGATAGGCAGTTACTAGCCTATCTAGGTGGGCGGTAGGGCCCTGCAGAATTAAAAATTTCAATGGTTTTTAGAATTCAATTTCTCCTACCTTAGGCCTATGCCTTAAGCCTACTAAATAGGTTTATATAAAATCATAATTTTTATATGAAATATATGGTAATTATTATCATATTAATGTAAATCTAAAATATCAATTTGATATCTATAGGGCTGAATGGGTGGTGGTTAAAAATCATTTAAAAGTTATGATGGTTGTCAAAGGCTGGTTGCATATATATATATATTCCCACCACTTCCATACCAACCCATGACAGAGATGATTATTCCCTTATATCTCAGCAACCACTAGGTATTTTGAATTAATGTTTATATATTTAGATAGCCTAAATCAGGGGCTATCTAGTGATACCAAAATATCTAGGGAAATCCTAGAAATTAGGGATTACTAAGCAAAACGGTGCCAAGATCACCGAACAGTTTGGTTCCAACTAAGGTTGAACTCACCCAAACTCGCACCAAATGCAACTCTAATATTTAGTAGTTCTTCTCTGCTATAATAAGCTTCCTTAACTAAAATACTATTAGATACTATTCTACTCTAAATAGCTAAGTAAGCACTCTAGCTATTACCTATTTTAATATATTTATCTATAGATAAATCTATAATTCTAGGTTAAAGTACTATAGTACTAGTATAGTTATAAAGTATTACTTTAGCTCTTTAAATACTCCTAATACCTCCTATATTAGTATAAATTATATAGTTTTATTATCTTTCTTTATTAATTTAGATAGGGGTGTAGTAATCTTTAAGTATTTTTTAATAAATTAATAGTAGAAGTTTATAAACCCTAGGAAGATCTATATCTCCCTAATACTACATAGTATTAGTTATTCTATAATAATTTTAACTTACTTAGGTTCTATGTGCATACTATAGATTCTAACTATAAAGCTAAGGAAATCTACTTCTTTAATATAAAATATATATTTACTAAGCTTAATATATAGTTTTACTTTCTATAGTTAATATAGCACTACTTAGATATACTTCTTATATTCCTCCTTATTCTAGGAGTAGATTAATATGTTATCTAGGTAGATAATATAGTAAATATTAAGTAGGTTATTTAGTGTGCTATTAATATATATCTAGAAGATAGCTAGTATATTAACTAGTCTAAAAGATATTACTTAGTATTTATAGTATCTATATTATATTCTAAATATAGTCTTCTCCTTATCACTAGGCTTAATTCAGATCTAGTGGTATGTATTATATAGGTCTAGCTATATAAAGATTTTTACTTCTAATAGCCTATCTAGTGTCTTACTAATTAGGGGTAGGAGGTAGTAATTCTTAATTATTATAGTATTTAGACCTTAATAATTAATATATAATTATAGGCTACTATCTTTCTTTAGAGTAAAAAGGATTAGTACTTCTATAGAGCTCTTAGATTATTTTATTTACCCCTTTTCTAGTATATCTTTAATATATTTCTTTAAGACCTATAGCTCTATAGTAAAGAGATTATATATTAGCCTAAATAGGGGCTACTTCCCTAGTTCTAGCTTAATAGTATAATTATACTCTATATTTAGAGTAAGTATATTAGCTTCCTTATTAGAAAAGATATCTATAAACTCTTAGTATTACTCTAGAAGTATTAGTTCTCCTATTATTAAGATAAAGAATAAAAGCACTTCTTCTTCTACTATCTTCTATAGATAGATAATAAATATTATATTACTAGCTAGGATGTCCTTTATATATTCTTCTAGTAATATAACTTTTACTCTAGATATATTAGTTAGATCTTTATCTACCTAATATTCCTATATATATTATATAAAATTAATTATTAGGTTTACTACTACTAGCTATAGCTACCCTAGGATAAAGTCATACCCTATTATATCTACTATATAAAATTCTATTTTAATACTTCAGGGTGTTCCCTGTGCATCTATAATACTGATATATAGGTAATATCTTTTATATAATATTATCTTTTAGCTATTAATAGCCTTAATTTAGTAAGGCATGCCTATTACTTATAATAGTAGGTTTTCTTTTATCTAATATTAACTAATAAAGTTCCCCTATATATCTATATCTAGGAGCAAGCTAACATCCTTCCTAACTATATTATTAATTAGTTTATTTATAGCTACTTTTATATTTAGTATTAAAGATATAGTATTTATAGTTCCTTTATCTAGGCCTAGTACTACTACTATATATATTACTAAGCTATCTAGTTTTTTAACTCTATATTACCCTTAGTATACTTTAGGTATCTAATTATAATATAGCCTTTACTATTATAGTTATAGTATCTAATTAGGCCTTTATCTTCCTTAGAGTAGTACTTCTTTTAATTATAGAAATTATATTTCTTTAATTCTAGGCCTCTATCTTATCCCTAATAACCTCTATAGCTAGATATATCTACTCTTCTTAATAAGCTATCTTTATATTCTACTATTTAGCTCTTAATAGATATAACTTTATTAATATAATTACTATATAAGAGGTCCTCTATAATCTAGTATTATAGAATCTTATTTTATATACTAGTATATAATTTTATCTAGAGTTAGATCTTCCTTTACTTATCTAAATAGCTAATACTAAGCTAGGATTTCTATTACTCTAAGTATACTATAAAGTTAGCTACTATCTATAACTCTAATTACCTAGTATCTATATATTTCTATATAGTATTATATACTAAGATCTTTAGGTTATTAACTTACTTTAGTAGAAATTAGATAAGTTACTCTTATATCTACTTTATAGATAATAACTTATAATACCTTATCTACTAGCTAAGTATTTTATTAGTAAGTAGTAAAACTACTACTTTAATCTTTTAGTAGTTCTTAGTATAGTATTAAGAATATTACTTAAAATATACTATTATATTATTAATAAATTTTATATAGTTATATATATTTTTAAATTAGAAATCTATAGTAAATAGGGCCTTTAGTACTAATTTAGGGCCTATATCTAATAAGTTATCTTACTTATTATTATTATAGGTAGGTAGTTTAGTATTATTATTATTTATATATACTATAGATAGTATAGATCTAGTTCTAAGAGGTATCTATATCTTATTACTTATAGTTATTAGTTTATTAAATATATTTTACTTAGGTTCACCCTGAATAGTTTATATAGATAGGGTAATAGTCTAGTCTTATATACCCTATATTTACTATATATATATAATAGTTTTACTAAGCTTTTTAAGCATCTTATTATTATATTTAATCTACTCTAGTTTAATAATCTATCTCTATATAACTAGGAAATCTTCTCTTAAGAATTAAGAGAATCTCTACCTAGTAATATTACTATACTCTAGAGTAGTTAGGGTACTGCCCCTATATTAATTTATATATATATTTATATTATTAGGTTATAGTTATCCTATATTAGGGGTGCTTCTAGTAAAAACTATCTTACTTTAGTAAAATATATAAAAGTACTCCTACTAGATTATCTTAATATAGTAGAGTAATTAAAACTATAAGAGCACCTATAGAATACTCCTTATTAAATAGTAGATAATATAGTAATAGTAATGCCTTTATAGTAGAACTAATTACTAAGGTATAAGTATCTTGCACCTCAGTAGTTAATAATATCTCTATAGGTCACATGCCACATATATGACCCCTATAGTTTAGCTATGTACAGGTTCGCTGCGTCTAACAAGGCTAGTCTATAATAAAGTTATTATTAGATAGTATCTCTAAATCTATATCTTTATCTTTTAAATTAGTTTTAAAGACCTTAGCCTCCCTCTTACTATTATTATTATTATCTTTATTATACTCTTCTCCTTACTTATTTAGGACTATACTATAGAAGTCTATAAGCTTTATATTAATCTAGTTCTCTAGAATACTTAAAGCTTATAGCTCCTAATATATATAGTATAGAATATAACTCTTAAGAGAGGTAAGTAATCTATTCTATCTTATAATCTAGATATATATTCTTTTTCTCTTAGTCTATATTCTCTCTTTCTTAGTTATCTAGGATTCTATTAGTATTAGAATACTAATTATTACTATTAGCTATTACCTTAGGGATATTATTTAAGTATTTATTATTAGCTTTATATATCTTTTTATATTCTTTATTAGCTTTCTCTATCTATTTAGCTACTTTATAGATATATAACTATACTTTAAACTATTCTTTAGACTTCTTCTTATAAAATTACTTCTCTACTAGCTCCTTTAAAGCTATTTTCTTAAGCTTAATATAATAACTTATATTTAAGGTTTACCTAACTATAATTAGTAAAGAAGCTATTTAACTATAATATTCCCTAGCTTACTAGATATTTATACTTTTTAGGTATTTTAAGTAGTTATACTTTACCTTATAATTAGTATATTTATAGTATAATAGCTCTTTATTATCTTCTATTAACTTTTATTATACTTTCTATATATAAATAATATAGGGGTTTTCTAATAGTTACTTTAGAGATTTCTAGGTATATTTAAATTAGGTATAATAAGATAATATAAACTATAAGATAAAAGAGATAAGAGTAATAAGAGAGATAAGTAAAATATAAAAAATAAGAGATAAAAGAGATATAAGAGATAAGATAATTAGAGATAAAAAGAAGAATAAGATATAAGTAAGAATATCTATAATTATTTTATTTTAGAGAGTAAATATTAATATAGAATTAAGATAATATTATTCCTAAATATCTATTAATAAATATTTACTTTCTTTATTTATTTACCTTCTTTATTTATTAATATATTACTAATTCTTATTACCTCTCTTTATCTCTTATTCTAATTCTTCTTTATATTTTAATATTATTAATTATTTAACTTTTATTAGATATTACTAGCTTACTTTATTAATTCTTATTATATATTACCTTATCTCTCTTAAATATTTCTTATTTCTTATTTATCTCTATTTATATAACTTTATCTACCTCTATTATATCTAGAAGAAGATACTAAACTACTAAAGAGAAGTATCTTCTAGATTAATCTATTAATATCTCTATTTTAATAAAGAGAAGTATAAATAATATTAATAAGATATATCTTAAGAGAACTTAAGATATATTAAGTAGCCTAGAAAATAATAATAATAATAGATAATAAATATAATATACTACCTAAGTACTAGTAACTTATTCTATATTATAGCTCTAGTAAAATAGTACTAGAGGGTAAATATATAGATTATTAAGGCCTTAAATTATACTCTTATATAGTATAAATTATAGATTAAAGCTAAACCTTACTAAGATATTATTAATAATATAGTTAATAGTATTAATATAAAAGATCCCTTCTAAATAGTCTAAGATATATTAGATTATTATATTACTTTTTTATAATAGTTTAGGGTAATAATCCTTAGGATAAACCTTATAGAAAATTAGTTATTATAAGAATATTATTAGTATAATTATCTCATGTGCTTACTTCTAGAAATTAGTCTAGGAAATTATAGATAGTATAATTAAAGATAAATTATTTTAAATAACTATAAGGGCTCTTAATACTCTATAAAAGATAGCTAAATAGATACTTACTAATATATTTTATAGTAAATAATAGTTCTAAGTAATAAAGAGATATACTAATATATTCTAGATGCTTATTACTTAACTAAATATACTAACTATATTATCTTAACTATAGAGGACCTCTAGCTAATACTAGATTTAATTATAGATATATAGTAATTAAAAGGCCTATAGCCTAATAGTGCTAAACCTATAACTTATAAGCTTATTAAGTATTAAATTAAAGTTACTATAAGAGTTAAAAAGTATATTAAAGCTACTACTACCTTTATTAAATCTATAATTAATAGTTAGTTAGTAGAATAGCTAAAGCCTATAACTAAGTATAATCTATAAATTATTTAATACTATAATAAGAAATAACCTACTAATTTAAGTAAGATTATTATATATAGTTATTACTTATTTAATAGAGCTATTACTAATCCTAATAATAATAACCTTAATAATTTAGATACTAACCCTGACTGGAAGTAAGGGCTTAACTTATTAGATTTAGAGTCTAACTATTAATCTAACTATGATATTAATACTAATAATATTATTATGACTAGTGTAACTCCTAGTAGTAATATTACTATTATAATTTCTAATAATAGTAGTACTAATAGTAGTGCTAATAGTAGTACTAATAATAATACTAATAGTAGTACTACTAGTACTACTACTAGTATAACTCCTAGTAATAGTAGTGCTATTACTAGACCTCCTATCCCTAGTATTATTTATAGAGCTATCTCTTTCTCTCTAACTCCTACTCCCTCTAATATCTCTAATATCTAGACCCCTAAGACTCCTTAGGGGCCTAATAAATAGCTTTAGTTTATTATTACTATTTATTACTAGAGTTTAGGTAGAATAGAAATATAATCTATAATAACTTTATTTCTAGTTTATTACTAGTTTTTATTACTAGAGTCTAGGCAGAATAGAAATATAACTATAATAATTTTAATAACTAGGGGTTATTTTCTTAATAATTTATACTTATTACTTAAATTTATTACTATAGGTTATTTTCTTAGGGATAGTCTAGATAGATAGATTACTAATTAGCTTTAAACTACTATCTATTTATTACTTAAAATAATAAAAATATAACTTTAGGAATTAGGATGTAATAATTATAGATAATAGTCTATATTTAAATTAGTATTAAGGCTATATTTATAAATTTAGGACTCCTAATAAGAAATCCCTTTCTATTCTATATAGTTACTAGGTGTCCTATCATATAGCTAAGAAAAAGAGGGATTTCCTTATCCTAATAATAGAGATGGATAGGACTCCTAAGGAAAAATAGGGATAATAGGATAGGATACCTATTAATATAGGAAATCCTATATAATTATCCCTTTCTAAATAGATTATGCTATTTAGGAGTCCCATCCTACTTAATAAGCTAGGGAAATCCCATGGGAATCCTAAAATGGGATGGGAAATTAATATAGGATACCCATTTCCTAATAGGAAGGGATTTCCCATGGGATTTCCCATCCCTACGGCCAGCCTAAGTATATCTTAAGAAATAGATTACTAGTAATTATATATTAGCTATATAATATCTATAGTTACTTCACAGCATAAATCTCCCTAGAAAGAGTAATAGGATAGTAATAGTATTACTAGCCCTACTAGTATAAGATACTTATTAAATACTACTAAAGCTGCCCTTAGTATTAGTTTATTAGCCTAAAACCACCTAAGGAAATCCTATAAGCAGTAATATCCCTAAAACTAATATAGCTATTTATATTAGACTATACTAGTCCTATCAACCCACCTATAAAATCAGGAGCGAAGTATCTTCTTATAGAAGTAGACTATTTCTTATAATATATCTTTACCTATATAACTACTACTATAACTACTTAGATATTAGCCTATTTTATATAGCACTATATTAGAATATACTTTAGGAACCTATAGTACCTATATACTAATAATAGAAGGTATTTTATTAGTAAAGAATTCACCTCCTACCTAGAAGAAAAGAAGATTAAGTATATCACCATACCTATAATAGCTCTATGGTTAGTTAGATTTATTAAGAGAATTATCTAAATAATTATAGGCTAATTATAGACTATAGTTACTATTAACTTATCTTAACTATAAGAATAGGATAGAGATTTATAACCTATAGTGCAATCCCTTAATATATAATATATTAAATAATATAGCTTCTCCCCAGTGGAGATCCTCTTTAGATATTAGCCTAGGCATAAGGGAATACTAATAATAGAAGAATATATTATTATAGGAGGTCTAACAGCTATAATTACACTAGATATAGACTTATAGCTAGTAGTTAAGGGATGAGTTACAAGACTATAGGAATTATATAATATAATTAGATAAAGAAGGCTAGTATTACTACTATTACTAATAACCTACCTTACTAAAGGTAATCTTATCTTACTATAGGATACAGTCCTTAAGAAGGATAAGAGAAGAAAACTAGACCTATAGTAGAAGGGCCTATTCTATCTAAAAAAGTTAATCTATTATAAATATTCTACTATCCTAGAGGATATTATTAGCTAACTTTAGATTAGTTATTACTATATTAACTATCTAAAGTGGTTTATAGTAAGGTTAGATAATACTATAGCTAAGGCTAAAGAATTATAGGTTAGGTTATTAGAGTATTAATATAAGGCTAAAAGACTAGTTAAAGAAGCTAAGAAATAGAGTTAGGTAATAAATATAATTCTTCTTAAATCTAAGGAAGTCTATATCTAGAAGGGTATAAGAATTAATCTATACCTAATATTTACTTCCTCTATTTAGGGGAATTTACTCTATACTACTAAATAATTATAGGAACTATTATTTACTAAGCCTCTATTCTATATCTACCCCTTATCTCTTAGATTATCTCTTATATCTATCTTACTTTCCTTATACTCCTTCTCTCTAGATACTTCTAGATCTTATTTATCTATTTTTCCTCTCTTATTATTCTTACTCTGCTATCTTAATCTTCTATACTATATCTAGATTAGTTACTAGTAGTCTCTTCATAGAATAGCATCTCTAAAAGGAAAGAGAAAGGTAGATACTAATAAGAATAATAAGATAACCCTTAATAATACTAATATAGCTGCTTTACTAAGCACCTCTAAAGAAATTAATATAGATAGCCCTAATAATATTACTTAGAAACTAGAAAGACTTAAGGGCCTGGCTATAGAGTATCTAGAGTTAAACTAAAATAAAAGATTTAAGACTAGATTTAGTTAGTTACTTAAATAATAAGAATATAATAACTATATCCTTAATAAGCTTGCTATAGCTATATAGGAAGTATAGACTATCCTAAATATCTCTTATAAAAACTATAATTACTTCTCTAATATAATAGATACTCTTAAAGAGTTTCTTAATATAAAGAAGGTACTTATCTCCTATAAGGGAAGACCTTAGATATATTAAATACCTATAATAGAACTACACTATAATTCTAAGATAAAGATCCTAGATAAGGATAAGATTTAATAGATTATAATCTAACCTCTAAAGTTCTAAAGTAGATACATAAGATACTAGAATATAAATAGTAAGATCTAGGAGAAGTTCTTCTCTATTATCTTTATAAAAAGGAATAGTATATTTACTTTATCTAAGCTAGTTATAGCTTTAAATATTAAGAAATAGTAGGCTTAGTATTAGTAGTTTAAATATCTAGAGCTTTTTAACTACTACAGAGCACTATAATAATAGGTTATTAAGGCTAGGAAAGACTAGAGAGACCCTAAAGGGTATTTTATTAGGAATAAGATTAATAAGCTAAATATAAGTACTAGATAATATATAGTATTAGCAGTCTTTTATAGAGAGTCCCTCCTAGGGACCTAGGTAAGACCTATATCTATAGCCTTATTATCTTAACTAGAGCAGGCTTAAGAAGAAGTAGTCTATCTCTAGAATCTAGATAAGGATTTATAAATTAGATACCTACTACTAAGAAGAAGTTCTTAAGGTAGAGAGGAAGTATAAGAGAGTCCAAATAGAGAGAAAAAGAGATCTCTACTCTATCTAACTATATCTTAACCCTAGAAGCAGATAATAAGAAACTAAATAAGCTTATTAACTATCTAATTAATTAGATAATGCAAGACTAGATATTAACTATTAGTACCTCTTCTATAAGCTCTTATTACTTAATTCCTAATAACCCTATGCTAGATAAGCTAGCTAGTTCATCTAACCTAACTTTAACTAACTTAACTCTCTAAGACACCCCTAAGTTATAGTATTATATTATAAAGATCCACTATAATATTTACTTAATATTAACTATCTCCAGGGAATATTAGTATGGATAATAACTCTATAGGGATTATCTTTAGCTAGTATTTCCTTTAATTTTACTAGCTTATTCTATTTTCTACTACTTAAATTTTCTCATTTATTATACCTAACTTAAAAATTATCCTCATAGGAATAGCTATAGTGGGAGATAATGCAAACAGTATAAATAGGGCTAACTCATTCACACTTACACTCTTATGAAATTATAACCTTTCCATATTCTGATTATCCCACTATCATGTATCCAACTACCATAATCAATATCATTGGAATACCAGCAGAATCATCATTTCCCTACCATACGCTACAGTACTATGCATCGAGTGGAGACTCTTGAATAATATTTGATGATGTCAATCACGAAATAATGTATAGGAAAGACTTGAGTCTCTGCAGGACGACCCATCTTGATATATGATATTCACTTGTACCATATGGGTGTTAGGGCTGGCTGTTAGTGCTGAAGTCAACATGACCTTTAATCGTTTAAATGACTCACACTCGAAGGATATGTCCTTGAGGATCTCGCAATCATTAAATCCAAGGGTCTGCTGATGTTATCGCAGGGGCTCATGTACAAGTTCATATACAAGCAAAATGCTGAGCTATTGCTTGTTAGTGTATCTAGATGTTGTCTCCTGCAATAGTTTATTTGAATCCCCAAATAGTGCTGGGTGTGAGCATGGAGAAATAGGAATTAATTAATGGTTGGGTTACTGGAAAAGCGGAAGGTTATTGTAGGTACAACTCATTTATCAGCTTCAGTTCAAAGAAAAGGAACAAAGGCTCTTCGTGTGGTTGATATGTACTCATTACTGTTGACAGGTGATGACAAGTGGCCGTCAAGGTCTGCCAAGCTTATTTTTCTACGGTGTGAAGGTCTTCAAGCATCTTGCGCTTTTGGATGGTGTACTGAGAGTCTAGCAAGAGATCAGCCAGGGATACGAAAGAGAGCCACGTCGTGTGCATAGGATGGCTGCTGAAACCCCTACCATGTAGCTCTGCCGGCTGGGATTCAATAGGAGTTCAGCATGATTGCTAGTGAGCAGAACCTCTGGTAGCAGTCTATTTGAAACCATAAACAAATGTTATCTGTTACGCTCGCAACCATGGCTGAGTGAGCAAATGTCAACCATAAGACCAATCGACTAAAAAAGGCGTCTAGACAACCATTCTTGTCATAGGACAAATAGTAGTGTAATAATGTGTTCAATGGCACATGACGTCCGAACTGCCATACCAAGGAAGATCTCAGCACCTCCGCGAGCTGTTATTGACACAAAACATGCAAATTTTTACCTCAGGCTCAGTCGGACGTGCTGCTACTGGCACAAATTGGTCCTTATGGGAGTGAGAAGACGATTTTTCAGTTGGATTTTCTCTTGCTGGCGTCGCAAGCCCACAAATCTCTCCGACTTGGAAAAGCTACCAGTCGAACTTCTGTACGAGATAGCAGACTTTCTTGCTGCTCCAGATCGGTGTTGCTTGTCTCTTTGTAGCCAGAGACTATTCGACATATTTGGACGCAGAAGCCGGCTTGAACCAAAGACAGAGCACTGGGGAATATTTTTGCAGCAACTTTCCCGAGACCTTCCTCGTCATGTTTACTGCCACGCCTGTTCTGTCATTCATCAATGCAAACATATCAGGCCACCTGCTCCAACGTGGCCTTATCAATCACGCTTACGGAAGCACTACGAGCTACAAATATCGAATCAGCTGAAGTCAGTGGACTTGGGCCACTGGGGATGGAGGTATTACTTCTTCCATATACATTTACAGCTTGCCATGAAAAGGCATTACTGCGGCCCGACGCATGGAATACCGATCGAGTCATTGGCATACGTTCAGATCCAGACCAGCACTACATGGCCACTCACATCATTGTTGTCAGTGGACGCGCAGATATGCCAAGGGCCGCGTTTGTGTCTTCGCATTCAGAACTGGAGCTTGGTAAAGGATTTCACGCTGAGTTCGCTTGGCAACTTGAAGATATGTGATCATCTCCACGCTGACAGGGCGCCAATAGCGGATTTGATACAGTCAGAGTGGGACATTTGCAAGCGTGTGAGCCAAAAGTCGTCAAGCCCGAACATCTACCAGTGTTCTATTTGCGGTATCGACTATCAAGTGGAAGTTGTTGACTGCGATTGGAAAGGGACTGCCTTAGTTATTACTAAATGGCTCGACTTAGGATCAGGCCTCGACCCAAATGATCCCAGGTGGAAAAGACATTACTACGGATATTCCTATCATTTTGAAAAGCAGGCAATCAAGTCAGATGGAACACTCCGTTCTCAGTTCGAGCAGAAGAGTGCCGTCTCGCTCGCTGCGCTTACCCATAGGAATGCATCTTTGCTGAAAAGACATGGGTCCCAGAGTGAGATGATATTGGAGGGGTACGAAGCAATGGCTGATTATAGAAAAGATCATTCTTATTGTGTGCACTTACCTTGATACTACTTTATTATTCACTCTTATCTGCTGCTGCTTACTTGCATGGATAATATGGCTTGTTAAATGAGACATTCACTAATTATACCCTCGTAGCTCATTCACAATAGTGCAATGTATGTATGTGTCCCTAACCTAAGCCTCTCCGCCATAATCTCTACTCTACCCAAGCCTCCCTTTGCTTGGGGAAACTGCGCAGCACCTTCCTTCCGTTTTGGAAGCAATGCATTCCTTGCCTGAGACCTCATAGTCAGTTATCTGCCACTTACACTGTTTTTAAGACTACAGTACTTCTCCGTCCTCTTCATCTTCTTCATCTTCTTCATCTTCTTCATCTTCTTCATCTTCTTCATCTTCTTCATCTTCTTTCTCCCACTTCAGGTATACTTGTCTTTCGACTTCCCACTTAAGACAGCATAATAGCAGACATTTTCGCTAATTAGCCGCAATTGGAGTTTGGCTCCAAGCATTACCAGTCATTTGCATCTGCATCCAATATGTGGCACAAGCTAGAAAAGAACCGCCGTCGACGAGAACTGACAGCTACTGGTACATGCCGTCCATGTACTGCGGCTAAAACTAGGACCCAAACAATCCACGTCCCTTCTTCGTGGACTGCAGAATTGAGGACGGTACCTCTATAACCTCCTCGGGTAGATATGGTCCTGTCTCGGTTGTGCACCAGCTGGCACTTCTACGCAGTGCCAGTGACTGGGGGCGAAGCTAAGACGAGCTGTCTTTCTAGTCCGTTTCTTCTTCTCTTGCGTCGATTGCCTCTGAAGCATACATAGCATCTTGATGTTTAGATATAGAAGGTAGCATTCGTTGAGGCTAGAGCTTTTCATACTAATATTACGCCAGATGATCGAGATCTAATAACTGATTTGACTATATTCAAGGACTCCGAATGGGTTGCCAGTCTGTCTACTGTGAGACTACCTTATGTATTGCCATTGGAACGTTTGTCAGTTGGAATAGAGAAGCTCACATACGATTCACAATCCCGAGGAGCCACGAGAAATGACATATAAAGTATATACATCGGAATTCGAAAATTTCTTGCTTTGAAACCTATGATCTATGGCTATGTCCTATGTATGTTGGTTAGTGCTGGTAATTAAGCATGCTGCCTATGGCAACATCCACAGCTTCATCCCCGGCCGTTATTGCGTATACGTATCCTGTCCATCTTTTCTCTCAGCCATGACCATGAGCACGTTCAACATTCGGCTCACCATCTCATAAAATGCATCATCTCATCTTTTTTCCTCCCCACAAGAGCCCACCCGAGTCGAATCCACTCCTTGGATTTCCTCGACCCACCTGGCGACGAACCCCTCGACGGTTTCAACACATTATCCAACCGCTGCTGCAAGACCTTTCAACCTATAACTCCGAGATAACCACCAACTCCTTAAATTCGATCGCCTTCAGGGACGAGCCGAAGCATCGCCTGCCGCGTAAACGCCAACTCGTTCATGAATCGCGTGCTTAAAAATATCCACAGCGAAGATACCGAGTTTCACGTCGATCAGAGTCACATTTGCAGCTTTGGTATTGATATGGATATCGCAGACAAACGCGCCTACACCCCCGCCAATCGCCGAGCTGTTAATGCAAGCGATCATTACCTTTGACGACTGGTCGATCGCGCGTCGAATAGCCGCGAGGGGCGGATAACCTGAGCCTCACCGGTTCCGTCTTGTACCACAGGTGTACAGCCCTTGTTGAGATCCATGCCTGTGCAGAAGGGCAGTCCTGTTCCTGTAATGATGAGTCGGGAGAAGGAGGGGTCGGCTGTGATGTTTTCAATGAGCCGGGTGAGGAGGTAAGCGCGTTGCCCTTTTCTGGTCTGTTGATGATGGGCCTGACGTTCACGCCGGAGCAGTAGGCTAACAAGGCGTTTGGGTCTTTGACCATAGTCCAGGATATCTGTTTCTTGGTGGCTGTTCGGGACGAAGACGACCGTTTGGAGGGGACAAGGCCATGCTTTGCAGCCAGCGCGGTCCCAGCACGACTGGCGTTAGTCTTGGACAGCCGTTGAGAGATCCACACTCCCGTCTCAACGAGCTTCAGCAGGTCAACACCCGTGTCGATGCCTGCTGTTTCAAACATGTACACAAGATCCTCTGTGGCGACGTTCCCTTTGGCCCCTGGCGCATAGGGGCATCCGCCCACCCACGCTACTGTCAAACACGCGCACGCCGCAGTTGTACGCTTCCCAGACACTGGCGACCGCCTGGCCATAGGTATCGTGGAAGTGACCCGCCATTTTGTCGAGCGGGATGTTGTGGTCGGCTAGGTAGCGGAGCAGACTGCGGACTTTGTCGGGGCTCCCGACCCCGAGTGTGTCGCCTAGGCTGACTTCATAGCAGCCCATGTCTAGCAGTTCTTGAACGCAGTGCAGCACGGCCGATGGCTCAGTAGGTCCACCGAATGGGTCTGAAAAAATACAAGAGACATACCTTTCAAGATCAGCAATACGTCTTGGGAAAGGAACAGGAAGAAAGCTAAACCTACCCTCGGACGGTAATCCCACACTCAATCGTTTTCACCGCTACGGCCTTTGCTCGCTCTATTCCCTGCTGTACCGTGCAGTTGATATTGGCTTTACTAAACCCCTCCGTCGCACTGATGAACACCGCAACCTCCTTGACGCCATGCTCAATCGCAATATCCAGTCCTTTGACGTTTTGGTACAAGGACCGGCAGCTGAAGGCCCGGTTGACCTTGCATTTGTTTAACTGACTCGTTCCCCAGTACATCGCGACAGTCCGCCAACTGTGGGATCGCCTTTGGCGACACGACAGACGTCAACTCGATGGTTCGCAGTCCTGACGCACGCAGTCTCTGGATTAACTCGAGCTTCCCTGATGTTGCAACAAGCTCTTTGATATTCTGCAGGCCATCGCGGGGCCCCACCTCGACGATCCGGACTGCTTTGGTTATTGTCATGTCGTCAAGATACTCGTGCGCTACGCTGAGAACGAGTATTCACGATGCAGCGTGCAGAGCCATTTACTAAAAGATATGCCTCTAAATTCTTTACGAAGATCGCTCCGGATGGGGGAGATTATTTCTATTCCAGATCTCACCCCCTCTAGCAGTTATTTCTAGAGCGTTGTCAGCGTCGGATTCGGGCGGCCGGACCGAGGCAAGTCCGGAAAAGGAAATTGCTGATGCTATGACGTTGATTGTTGCATTCCACTCTTCACCAAAGAAACAACTGCTTTCCGCCTGGTTACCCGTACTTCCGGTCCCGCCCGGAGCGATAACGAGGATTAATAGTTCAAAAAATGCATGTTATGGAGCAAATTTATGGATATCTACTTCATGCAGGCATGGTGGGATGCAAGTCGAGTGCCAAGTGACGGGGCTCAAGAACATTCTAGGAATGCGCGCAGGATCGCAATCTGAGTCAGATGGCAAACGCAGCCATCAACGTGTTTCTAAATAACATTCAACTGACAGATAAATTAAATATAATCTGGCTCTCTTCCGCCAACAGCGATTATTTTGTCGCCTATGGCTAACTTGCGGGAAGTTATGGGCCCCTTCTCTGACACAACACTTCCCTAGATTAAGTACTTAATGTTTCCCTTAGCTTATAGACATAATTTACCTCAAATCTTATTCAGTTGCTATAATAGCCTGTGTGCTGGGACTAGAAATTGATTAGCCTACAGCTGATTTGAGTATTTAATATGTTGTCAGCCATTTTTCCACTACGCCAAAAAGGTGGCTAGACGACCATTTCTACTATGCATGAGCTTCCGCAGGAAAAGGCCCAAATTACACCAAGGTATCCATACCAGGCAACCGTTCAGTCTTAGGGGTTCATGTCTCCAGACAGCCGTTCGTTCCCCTTCAAGGTATCAAGGACCAGGGAAAAGGGCGCCACGGCCGTGGGGCATAGCTCGGAATGGCGTTGAGAATGTATAAGCATTTAATTGTTCCTTCTTTACCAGCTTAGACTCTGACCTTTCTTTTGAAGCCGGCGACAAGGTTCGCCATAGGCCCATAGCCGGGCCAGACGCCAAGCCAATCCATGGAGCATGGATACTGGCTAAGAATCAATCAGTCCATGATCCGAGTAGGTGATCGTGTAACAGTTGGGTTGACAGCGATTGTTCATCCGTAATACTCGCCCATTGCACCTTATTCAGCCCACATCTCGACGGAAAATCGTCTCCATATCCCTACTAGTACTCCGTAGTCCATAGTCAATGCGTGGTGCGTTTGCTTTGACTCCTAACTTGCTGTGGTATCCCGTATCTAGGCAAACTCTATCCACTATTTCTTATCCTCTGACTTTCCTGGATTCAAAGGAATATGAACATCATTCAACTCGGACAGGGTTGAGATACAGCCAGCAAAGAGAATGAATGCTGGTAGAGAAAGGAACATCTAAGTCATAAAGATTAATTGGGTCCGCTGCTTACCTTGCAGGAGAAATATGTACATAAAATAATTAAGAAGCGCCTCAACTGTTGCTCTCCAGTCCGGTTGCAAATCCAGTGCGCATCCTGGGCCAGGTTGTGGACCTTAAAGCGGTAGGATGGCCCAAGATTATTTTCATGAGGATCTCACATAGATATCAATTTTCAACCTACGCTCAACCTTGAGGTCTGTGCGCATTGTGAGTTCTGTGACACCTGAGAGAGCAGGATTTCCGCCTCAGGCATGAACTGACACCTGAACCGGGTGACTCCACTCGGCTCCAGCTGCTTCCGCATTGACAGATTTGTATCTCCTGCGCTTCACATGGTTTGCAAACGATATCTCACAGCTATCATCCTATGATAATTGGGGTAGCCATCTGATCCACGGATTTCGGATTAAATAATCGCGATTCGCGAGCCACGGCTGTTGGATCCTTCTCCCAATCAGGGCGTACCTTCTTGACACACTAAACAACGCCGACATCCGAGTTAGTTCCTAAGATCATCATTCGCTCTCTGATGCCACCGCGTCGCAGCCATACTAAATCCCGAAAGGGATGTACTAACTGCAAGAAGCGGCATGTCAAATGCGATGAAGAGCTACCCAGGTGACTACTCCATTTCATGTTTTCCTTTGCACCAACGGCTTTCATCATTCAACGCCATGCTGTCAAGGCTGCATGTCAATCAGCACAGGAATCAAATACTGACTTGATTACAGCTGTGGATTATGCAAGAAACGGCAGCTAGCATGTATCTATCCATCACCGGCCAGCGAAGTCGACAGCCAACATGCATCTACCCCAAGAGAGATCATTGACACAACGCCCCAAGAGTGGCCCTTGTCGACGAGGATGCTTGAGATGAAGTTGATGCATCATTATCTGACAAAGACCTATCATACCCTGCATCAAGGCAAAATCAATGCGACTCACTTTCAGATGGTCATCCCGGAAATGGCCACATCCCACCCTTTTTTGTTGGACAGCTTACTTGCACTGACGGCTCTGCACCTAGCCTTCCTTAACCCGGACGACAAGCGCCCGTGGATGGAAGCTGCGCTCAAATATCAAAATCAGGCATGCTCGGTTTTTAGTGGGATTCTCGTGGAGATCTCCCCAGAGAATTGTGGGCCTGCCTTCCTCTGCGCGGTTTTCATCCTCCTATGTGCGACTGCATATCCATGCGTCGCCGGGGATACTCATCCGTTTGATCCACTAGCCCAGGTCCTGGAAACTCGCCGTCTCCTGGTCGGATGTGCTGTTCTTTACCATCATCTGCATCAAAATCCAGGGCAATTGAAAGAGTGGCTACGGTTCCCGAACGATGTGAAACGGGAGGAGAATGTCACATCTCAAGGGTGATTTACCATTCATTCTTTTGTGCCTAGTATGATAGCTGATTCTGGCCTCAGGACGTGGAATGCGAAGCTTGTGCCGCTGCGAAGGTACGTATCTCCCTCCGCCTGCATCGTTGAATGGAACAGCTGACATCGTGCCAGTGCTCTTCTAGATTCTCTACGACAAGTAGCGGCCGTCATGAACGATGCCAGTGAACCGCAGCGGGCAGCCTACCAGGACACCTGGGATTTTCTACACGATACCATCAGTTTATGGCCCTTGTTTGGTCCTCGTGGAGGCATCATATCCTGGCCCGTCCATATTGGTGAAGACTACATTGCCCTGTTGAAGCAGGGAGACTGGATCGCTTGTATATTATTTCTGCACTATGGAGTCGGCATGCATCTCCTGTCAGACAAATGGTATGTTAGCGATTGGGGGCGCCGCTTGGTGGCTGCAGTTTTGCAGCCTCTACAAGAGATTCCTCCAATTTGGACCGAAACTATCACTTGGATAAGACAGGCAGTCGATCTTGATGGCTAGTTTCTTATAACAAGTCGAAAGCGACCGTTACCGTTATCAGACCCAGCGAATACGTTCTCTGGCAGGCTGGAGATCCGCTTGGCTTGAAGCGCAGGTCCAAAGATCAAATGTGCATACAGCACACCAGCGTGCGAGGCTTCCGCGAGGCTTCCCGAAATACATCAGAAAAGGATCGGCGAGCCAAGACAAAGGCAAGCTTCCACAAAGCAGTATGTGGCGAAACAGAATTCTGCCTATCTGCCTGTCTTTTAGGGATTAATAATGCCCAAGTTCTTGGACGAATGAGGGACGGGCGCCTGAGGCCTGAGTCGCGATTCCCGTTGGCCGAACCGCAGATAGAACGAGGGGAAAGTTACTGGAAGGGAGACGCCAAAGCTTATCAATTGCCTGGCCCTCGCGACCACTTATCGGTGGGATGGCCAATGTGACTCGGCTTTTTCTCCCCCTTGACTTTATCATCCTTTGTCACTTCATTTTCATTTCCACTCCCCTTTTTTTTTTTTTTTTTTAATGTTATCTGGGATATTCTTATTGTTGCACTATCCCGATAGTGTGTGTTCAGCCATTGCAGCCTCTCGGTACACTTCCGTCCTATCAGTCAAATAACTCCGGACTCCGGAGCGCACCGATGCAGGGGCCAAAGTCACCTAAGATCATCCAAGATGTGGAGAAACAGGTATAGTAGTCCATGATAAGCCATACTTCCCCTCATTCCTTTGCATATCGCGTCATTTATGGTTGCAGTTGAGCCAAAGTCTAATTACGATGATGCACCCAGCCACTGTTGCATCCTACTTTAAATACCCCAGTCGCACTGAGCGATGCATCCCAGTCGCCGACGCGCAGACCGGATCGAGCAGCAACAATGTCCGGACATCTGAGGGCCACGTTCTTGGTCACACTGCTACTCTTGGCGTTGGTCATACATGTGCCTAATGTACTTACTTCACCTCTGGAGCTTACGCACCGTAATACCAATGGTGGAAATCATCAAAGTGATCATGTAAAGGATGGAAAGCGCGGGGCAGTCGCCAGTGAGAGTGCTATCTGCAGTCGCCATGGAATTGACATTCTAGAGTTGGGTGGAAATGCGGCCGATGCTGTGAGTTTTTCAAGCTTCATCCTTGTCCCATCCATCAGAGGGCACCAATCGCGAGTCTTTCTGGGTAGTACTAAGCTTTACGATGTAGCTGGTTGCGACAGTCCTCTGTGTTGGAGTAATTGGTAAGCCCCGTTGAAGACCGGACCAGATCAACAGACTTATTGTATTCTCAGGAATGTACCATAGTGGGATTGGGGGTGGTGGCTTCATGCTAGTCCGGGCTCCTAACGGTTCCTTCGAGTTCATCGACTTCCGTGAGACAGCTCCGGCTGCCGCATTCGAGGAGATGTTCAATAACTCGTCTAACGCATCTACAATTGGCGGCTTAGCTAGGTGAGATTCACCCTATCCGGCTGAATTGCGCAAGAGAACTAATGTGCGTCCAAGTGGCGTTCCTGGCGAGCTGCGTGGACTGGAGCATCTTCACAAAAAGTATGGTTCATTGCCGTGGTCGGTCCTGGTGCAACCTGCAATCAGGACAGCTCGGGAGGGCTTCCCCGTTGGCCGGGATCTAGTGAAGTACATGAAATCGGCTGTTGGTGACGGCAAGGACTTTTTAGTCGAGAACCCGACATGGGCGCTCGACTTTGCTCCCAATGGCACCCGGGTTGGACTCGGCGACGTTATGACCCGGAGGCGCTACGCTGATACGCTTGAGACCATCGCAAACAAGGGTCCTGATGCCTTTTACTCGGGACCGATCGCGGAGACAACGATCAACGCGCTGCAGGCCGCGAATGGTGCCATGACATTGGAGGATTTGCGCAACTATACCGTCGCCATTCGCAATGTGTCACAGATTGACTATCGGGGGTACCAGATTACAAGCACATCAGCTCCGTCGAGTGGTACTGTTGCCATGAGTATTCTGAAAATTCTGGGTACTTATGATGACTTCTTCGCCCCGGGTAATGTGAACTTAAGCACGCACCGACTGGACGAGGCCATGCGTTTTGGGTATGGTGAGGTATGTCGAATTGCTTTCATCAATAGGCAGCGTTAGAAATCTACTGACGAGAGACTAAGAGAACTAAACTCGGCGACCCTCTCTTCGTTGCTGGGCTGGATGAGTATCAAGAGAACATGTTGAAGCAATCCACAATTGATGAAATCCGACGGAAGATCTCCGATGCCCACACGCAGAATGTGTCCGCGTACGATCCGCAAGGAATTGAGAGTCTGAATGAGTACGAATGCTCTCCGTCTTCTTGAAGTCCTTTACTAACAATACCAGTTCGGGTACATCGCATGTGGTAGCGGCAGATCATACAGGCCTGGCAATCTCCCTTGTCACAACCATTAATACCCTCTTTGGCAGCCAAGTCATGGTCCCTGAAACCGGAATCATAATGAACAATGAAATGGACGGTACGTGCTGCACCGCTTGATCCCTTTCAGCTGAACCAATCATTTCATCAGATTTCTCCGTTCCTGGAAAATCCAATTCATTCGGATATATTCCTTCAAAAGCGAACTACATTCGCCCCGAAAAGCGTCCACTGTCTTCCATCACACCCGCCATAGTCACACGTCCGGATGGAAGGTTATTTTTCCTCGCCGGCTCCGCTGGTGGTAGCCGGATTATAACGGCCACTGTGCAAAATATAATCCATGTTATTGACCAAGGACTATCGGCAGCGCAGGCATTGGCTCAACCCCGTTTGCACGATCAGCTAGTACCAAATCAGGTCAGCTTCGAGTATACCTATGACAATTCAACAGTCGATTTCATGAAGTGTCGGGGTCATAATGTGACCTGGGTCGCTCCAGGTCAGAGCACGGCGCAGGCCATCCGGGTTCTGCCGAATGGCACATATGACGCTGCTGGAGAGCCCAGGCAGTTAGATTCGGGCGGCTTCTCGATTTGAGTGTTGCTGCGGAATCAATTTTTACGAATCATACGTCCAGGAAAGCATAGATGCAATTCAGGTGACAGGACACCTCTAGGACTGTTTGGCCGGTATTAGCGTTCTTGGTGCGGGTTATACATATTGCATATCCTCCAGCCTTTTATTCGCAGCAATTTATACTCATGTATATACGGGCAATGGAATTACGATTCTTGACTTGTCCCGAACTGACCCCATAGATAATTCAATTCAATAGCATCTCTGATCTGCATGCGCCGTGCTATGGAGCTGCTGGGCTATGCACATACCAGTCGTCTCGTGTCTCGTCACCAATCCGACAGGCTCTCGCTTACCTTGAGGTAACTTGTCGCTCACACAGGACCGAGCAGCGTCCTCTGGAGGCTAATCTCCGGAGGGGATTCAATCTATTACTGGTGATCCTTCGACCGTGCACACTGTCTTATATGGTGAATAGCTCTTCGCCCCAACAAACAATGATGTGGAGGTGCTTTAGACCAAAGTAGATCAAACTGGTACCGGCTTGCAGCGATAGCCGCTCTCCCTCTATGATAATGGCATCGGGGTAGGGCAACCAGATCCTCACCATATGCTTTGTTGATCCGGGATGGGCAGATGACCAAGTTGTGGAAGGCCCATACACCCGGAGCACGCATTGCTCCTTCCAAGAGTGGTGAAAAGGACAAGAAATGGCAGCTGCGTTCGACGCTGGAGAGGTGAAGGACGGCAAGAAAAGAATTTACCTTCAAGTCAACTCGGAGGCTTCCAATGACGCACTTCAAAAATGGCCGAAGAAAAACACAAGCCATGGTAATTTGGCCGTTGGGGACATTAACGTCAACGAGCCAGAGGACAAAATCCCAGAGGCCTTCGACGAATTCTGGAAAGAAATCGAGAAACAGGCAAAGGACAATCTAGGCTAAAAAGGTATTAGCAATCAGAGCTTCTAGCGACCAAACTATTGACTTGCCCACAGAATATCTTACCATAGTTCGAGTTCGCTTCAAGTAAGCTTCGTTCCTTTCCTCTCTTTCGTCACCGGTCAAGTCGATATGCGCCTGAGCAGCTTCCATAGCTCCTGTTTCGACGACTGGCTCCACATGGCCCTCGTGATTATTCTCTATCGATATAGAACCAAAGTTTCTTTGCCTCCTCTTCCGGTAATTCTTCCGTTTCTTTCTGCATGTAAAGTTGGAAGAGTTCAGCGTGCCTTGCTTTAACCTTGTCAAAGTCAAGTTGAGGGGGGACCCAGCCATCATCATCTGAATGCAACAACTCTTGAGTGTACGACTTTAGTTTGTGCCAATCCTTGTACCTAGCAAGCTCAAACTTGTGCTTTAATAATTCGTCATTTGAGACTTGGTAAGGACAGTTGTGGGGAAGATCCATTTGGCTCCAATTTCTAGAAATCTGCACCAGAGAATCACGAAGCGGTATGATCCCATTCTTAGATGTGGTTTCACAGAAAGTAAACAAATGCCGGATGGCAGTATCGACTCGAGTAAAGGCCAAGTACGATTGAAGGTGGTTTTTGGCGAGTGCCGCTTCGTAACATTTTGTCAGCAAAGCTTTATCTCTCTTCGTTATCGCGAAAGCTTTCTCATCCGAGTCCATTTCATCCAAGTTGGGCGGTAGCTCTGGTTTGACCATCCCGATTTCGTAGTCGTCGGGAGGGCAAAGGAAAGACGGCCACTGGACTTGCATAAATGCGGGCATGATTGACATAAATTGCCAGTCTATTATGCTCACGATATTCGTAGGGTCTTTGTCACAAACAAATATATTGCCCAAGTGAAGGTCATCGTGCCAAAGTGTTGGGTTAGAGAACCGTTGCAGTGGAGAATAGCCGGCTACCATCGGTATAATCTTCAAGGCAGTTTCTAAGGTCTGAATATGTTCGTCTTTGGCGCCATAATGGGGCCCACGTGGAACAAGAGTCGAATGCTGTACATGTCTAAGGCCACGATTGGCTAACGCCAGTCCAAGATCGCAGAGATTTTCCCCTTTGAGAAGTAAATGTTAGCATCGGATCAGTCACTCAGAGGGTAGAAAACAGACATGGACCGGCGTCATTCTTGTTGTCGAACTGCGGAAACCAAGATGCATCATAGACAGGGCCAATGCAATAGATATCATCTATAGGTATCACTCGACTTATGTGTCGAACCGAATGACGTAGTTACAAGTTTCCGTAACCAGGGAACTTCACTGAGGCCAGCTGGCTTTCCAGCAGGACGAGGTTTTGGATAACTTTGAACTTTTGCGGCTGATCCATCTCGCCCCATACTTCGACTAGCTGCCGTCCCTTGGCTTTCTCCATTACAATGTATTCGATCCCGACAGGATTTAGAGCATTACAGCTCCAGGCAAGGACTTTGGACACCGGAATAGAAGTATGAGACTTCACTGGAAGAAACAACCGTATTAGTAGTGAGGTTGTACAACGACGCCGACATAGTTTACCGTATTCCAATGTAGCAACTTCAGACGCAGTGCTATACCTCGACGGCACAACAGCAGGACGTGGTATCTTGGCGATGACTTCTTTCCCATTTTCAGCAGTCATCAACAAAGCTTTGTTGAAGCCACCCTCCATCTTCTCTATATTGGATATAGGTGAAGAGACTGAGGGCAAGGACGAAACTAGCGAGCATAGAGCGTCAAGATCAAACTTGGCATAGCGCTTGGACATTTCATGTTTCTCGTTGACCAGAAATCGTCCATTCGTGTATTCGAAGAGTTGCTCGCGCTGAATGGGCTCTCCTGAATGGAGCACATCTGTTAGAGAGAGTGATTATCCGAGGACGCAAAGGGTGTAGATACCACGACAGGTTAAGGATATGTTCCTGAGCATATAGCTTGGGGTTGATGAAGTCATTTTAGAAATTCTGCTTCTTACTCTGTTCATGGTTACGCGCATTGTTGCTCGCAATCAACCTGCAGTTTGGCGAAGTCTAGCTACATACGCCAATACAGAAATTCCTCCCAATAATGAGATCGACCACATAATTATTAGGCTTAAGGTGTGAACCAAGGTGTCATTGGATTTAGGAGCCTTTTTCTTATGAATGATTCGATTCAGATCATCACGGTGGATTGATAGGTAAACCTTGGCACTGGACCTGTCACGTTGATGTGCCTGGATATCTCCAATTGGCCTGTGCGCTGCTTCTCCGCGTCATCTGTTGTTGCATTCAAAATTATTTCCACCAGCGGTGTTCCTCAGAATTCAGCTCATTTCACCTTATAAGGGACTTTCAAAGAGAGCAAGGCTCTCTCAAATCAAAGCCTTTATTACTTGGACATTATTTCTATTTTAAGCCTGTCAAGCCCGACTTGGAAGGGTGCTGCATCACTGCCCTTGCTGCCCATTCAATATGCGGGAGCTATAGCTTCGCTTACTATTGTAGGGTGCGGCAGTCCAATATGACTGAGATATGCATTTCATGTCAATGAGTGAATAGTTGAAATTCTCAGTGTGAATGTTATTCACTGACACTTTCGCCATTTGTGTTAGCCATGAAAAGGCATCACCCAGATAGAACCAACTATGTCTGACAGCACCTACAACACTAACAACTACTGCTTCAACAACTACAAGCACATCATATCACTTACAGTACAAGGAATAATTACGATAGTCTGTGACCACGTCCAGAATGTCACCTCACGCTGTCTGCGTCGTCATCTCCCCTCCCACCGTCGACTTGGACTCCTTCGAACCCTTTGACGAGGAATACATTCGCACTGTGGACGAGATACTCTCTGACGAACCTAGCTTCGACGCCTCATTCGACACATACAGTAGCGGTACCTCCATGGACGGGGCGAATGACTCCCCACAGCGTGAGCGTGCGACTGGTCGAGCCTCCGTCGGCAAGAGAACTGGACATACTCACAAGAAGTCGCCATACTTCTCGACGGGCCAGATGTCTCAGCGGCGCCTCGGATTGAAGAGAAGTATTACCAGAATTGATGTCGACGGCGAAGACGATGACGAGGACGAAGGCGAGGATGAGGACGACTTCACCCCTGCTACGTCTGTCGAATCCGTGAAAATCCAGACGGCCGATAATACGATCGAGAGCGAGCACCATAATAAAACGTATGCTAAAGCCAACGGGAACGCTGTCGACGATGACATCGCCGAGGAAGATATTGTCTTCGCTTCAGTTGAACCGGAAGTGCACGCTCGCTTGCTGGATTTCATTGCGTCGCATCCGTTTATGCGTGATGGTTCATATCCTGTGAGGCGGTCCAAAAGGCGGACCTTTGTGTGCGAACTCTATGAACAAGCGAAATCGACTGGAATGGACGAGGACTCGATCGACAGGTTGACAAACTACGTGAGGAAGACATATCTCGAACTGTATGGAAAGGACTATGTCGACACCCAAGGCTCAGAATTTGGTGACGAGATTGATGACGTGGCGGGGAAGAGAAGAAGGTCCTTGAAGGTCTCCAAGAAGGATCGGAAGAGGAAGCGGTCGAATGGCGACACGGCTAAAGATAAATCCAAGAAGAGCAGATCGCAGTCTTCGCAGACTTCTGAGGAGAAGTATACTGCCTCAAGGGCTGACTCGCACAACGATGCCAAGCGTGAGGTAATCGATCTGGAGGCCGAGTATCCTCTTGAGGATTTCTTCGCTGGTGCCGCTGCTGAGCCCGAGGTCTTGACGAGCGTATCTCCTGCGGAAGAATTATCCAAGACCAGACGCCCAAGCGGCAGCAAGCAGTCCGACCGCTCGTCGGAAGACGACAGATCGAACAGTTTCTCTTTTGTCACGCCAGAGAGACGCAACAACAGAGCAAGCGCCTTAACTTCTTCTAAGCACTCTATACGCTCACTTGTGAAGTCCCGGGACGAACCCATTTGTCTGGAAAGCGACTCCGATGGACCCAAAAAATCGGCCACGGCTGTCCCAGACGCACATTCTTCGGATAAGCTAGAAACACACAAGGAGAGCGTAGCCAGACCAAGGAAAGAGAAGAATTGTAGAAAGCGCCGGAATCGCCGGAAGAGAAGAGCTGAGAAATATCGGGAGAGCCTGAGGGACTCGGAGATTGAAGATCTTGCAGCTGATGATCGTCACATTGAAGAGGATACTACGACCAGGAACTTCAACCGGAAGAACAGTGGTGATATCAAAGTTGACAAGGACGTTACCATCCTTGATGACCCTTTTTGGACTCTGGATTTTTAAAAACCGACGATTCGCAAGGTGTGACTGCCAGCGATGAGGTGAAGTCAAAATATTTTATGAGCCCTCAGCAAGTGGAAGGTGTGGCATCGAGTGTTCTCAGCCAGATACCCACTACATATTCTGCTATTTATGTTCGAGATTACAAGCCTATTCCTGAAGAAACTCGGGAGATTTTGAGCGAATTTGGTCTACCATCTGACTTTCTGGACTCTGACTCTGACCCGGACCTGAGTAAGCTCCTTCCTGCCCATCTGCTCAGCACCTTCCTTCTGTTTTTGCCTGAAGCCTCTATGTTATCTACTAGTTATGCTGTCTTTTCTCACAACTTTTCATCTACCAAAGTCATTATGGGAGTATCTGAACATACTGACTTTGTCTCAATTGCAGCCTGCATTGGCACGTGGATATCTGCCGTTGGTATACTAGTCACGATATACTGGGCGATAAAGACAACTAAAAGTCTGAACGCCATTAAACTGGAAGTTACTCAACTGAAACTGGAACTTGGGCGTGCAAGAGGAGAGCTAAATGCCCTTAAAAAAGGACAGCGACAGTTCACAGAACTTGTTCAAACCCATCCGTCGTGGAACAGAGATGGTAATCCGAGTAATTGACCAATTCCCGACAATCCAAGACATGAGTACGGCCGGTTTCTCGAAGTTGGTCTCTATGATCCATTCTTTGGGATTTCAGAACGAGCGAGCGAAAAAATGCATCGATCTTGTTAAGACATGGCTGGCTCGTCCACCGACGAAGGGCAGTCGATACCGCAGACTGCATTACCCATGCAAGATGGATGGGAAAGACGTCGGCCGCGAAGAATGCATCGGGGACGACGACACACGTGTAGCATGGGAGATTGCACATCTGCCTGGTGTGGGCCCGTACTCGTTGGATAGCTGGCGCATCTTCTGCCGAGATGAGCTGCGGGGACTAGCGAAGGACTGGAAAGGCAATGGGGCGGCATCAGCAGATTTTGTCCCGGAATGGAAATCAGTCTTACCGCAGGACAAGGAGCTACGGGCATATTTGACGTGGATGTGGCTCAAGGAAGGCTGGATTTGGGATCGGCACACAGGCGAGCGCAAACGAGCCAGCGAGAAGATGATGCGAGCTGCACGCCGTGGAGGTGTGGCTCAGGAACAGGACGGCAATTTTGTGTTGGAGACATCGCCAGTGAAGAAGGTCGCGAATGGTCTGACAGCCGGGAGTTGAATACATCTGGGATTTGATCCTGGTTGATTATGGAAGACGGAGTTGGGTTGCATGGAATAGGAGTTGAGGTCTTGACTTCCAATCAAAAGGTACCCTGTTAAGAGATCGTTCATAGGGAAAAATCCAGGAAAAATCCATATCCAGGAGCTTTTGTTTTGTTACAATGATGATGACATTCAAACACATCGCGAGGCATCAATCAGTTCGTTGCCTGAGGTGTGAATGACGATACCCGAAGTGATGTTGGAACAGCATTGTAGATTCTTGTCAGACCGAAAACGTTTACTTTCCTCTTCGCAATAATTGTCTGGAATTAAATCTGCCCATGTAGCCTTACTATCCTGTCCGTCGGGTTTCCATGCAGCACCACGTCACTCTGTCACCCCCAAAGTTAGTCTCCAACCCAACTAGGACCACGAACTGGCCAAAACTGCGCGGGGAAGAGACGATGATTCCACTCTCACCGCATAATTCTTCCCCATCAGATCTTTCCTTCTCTCCGTCTGATGCACTAATTCTTTGCTCGATCTTCTCGTGCAACACCATTTTGATCGTCTCGTTTACTCGGACTGTCAAACTTTCTTTTTTTATCACATTCTCTCTCGCATGCGACGGCATGAGTGACACAAGCGCCCTGCCCGGTATCCGACCAGTGAGCAGTGCGGCCTTTCTCTCAAATTAAGCGCCAGACGACATACTGCCAACAGACAGACGATCCCACTCCAACTGTGGCACAGCAACTCGACCTTCACGAGGTAGCGATCGTCTTGACTTGACTACTATTTTTGACGAGGTAACATACAACTCCGGTCGAAAAGAGACACCGAAGAACCGACGGGATCGCTCGCCCTGTCGTCTTCCATCTCTCCGTCCATTCATCCCAGCCCAGTCCTACCCATGTCGGACCTCTCTCATCCTGTCATGCTATTTCCCTTGAGACTAAATGACAGAGATCGCGACAGAAAGCCATCCTCCTCATCGTCTACATCGTCAAAGCCCAAACAACGTCATCACCGCTCGTCCCAGGGACGGCCCTCCCGCCCTTCAACCAAGGATCGAGACCGTGACATCCCCACGGGTCACTCCTCCACCACATCGTTATCTACTCCCATCTCCACCTCGCACCAGCAGCGTCGGTCCTCCATGCCGGGCGTCGACGCCGCCGGCCGTTCCGCTACGGCCTCTTTCCTCGAGTCGAGAACCAGTCTGCCCTACCCTACGTTCTCGAAAGCCCATAGCAGAGAGGCTGTCAGCAAACCGGGTATTCCCACGCCGGATCCGACCGACTTGACAGAGGAGAATAAAGAGGCTGGGGATGCAGGCAACAATCATCGTACGGATAGTCGACATGCGCCTCCCAGCCCGCCCTTGACGAGTCTGGATCAGGGCTCTTCCCGCAAGGGAAGCACGGTCGGCGACAAGGAAGAGAAGGCGGCAGAGGAGAAGAAAGCGAAACCAAAGGACCTGAAGACGAAGATTCGAATTCGAGCCGAGTCTACAAGGTCGTCTTCGAGTTTGCGCTCGAAAAGAGATGAAGCATCCAAGGCAAGCAAAACGGCGAGGCCAGAGACCCCGAAATCCAACAAAGAGAAGGATACACCGGCTCGGGTTGCAAGCAAAAAGTCTTCCAAAGTGAAGATCGCTGATGAAGTCAAGCTGCCCAAGCGCTCATCAAGCCGGGGTACTCTGTCCCCGCCTCGATCCCCCGCGACTGTGCGTGAAGTTGGGTCAGGGTCGGCAAACGGGTCTGACGCCACTATTGCACCGCATCAGCCATCGATGACTTTCCGGAAACCACAAACGCCTCCTGCCAAACCGCCTTCACGAAACCAAACGCGTTCGTCTATGTCACACTCGTTTAGACCAGGGAGCGGATCGCCGGTCGATATCGCATTTGATTACGGTCGACCCCCAACCGCTAATTCCACATTCGGCGCTCCTCCTCCCCCTCCTCCGCCGCCGGAGGTGCCCGTTTCTATCCCTAGAGTCGACTATCTGTTACAGAATGGCGGTCTGGACTACCGAGTACCGAAGACACTACTGCTGGGCCCGGAGCACCCAGATCTTCCACCTCAGCAGCAGTTGCAGCCTGCTGTTGCGGCTGCCAGAGTCTTTGATCCATTCAATCGTCTTCTCGAGGACTATCAACATGTCATGACCAAGAACGGGTCGCTGGCTGTGGCGACGGGGTACCGGTCTGTCGCTCGGCGGCTTCTCGACCGGCTGGAAGCAGTGTTTGCGCGTGACATCTCGTCTGAATCGTGTCACTGCCTGATGTGTGATCACGATGAGATGGAAGAGCGTCCATCAGGAGTGACCTGGGGCGAGGTACTCGAGCTGGTATCTGGTCGCAGGGAACTGCCTAGCTGGCCACCGTTCATGATGGCTCCGTCAGTCCAAGCCGACTTGTCCGGCGACGAGCACATTCCCATGCAGAAGATGGACATTGACGTACCGGAAGAGTACCGTGGGCATTATCTCCGGCAGTCGCGCAAGACCAAGGCTGCAGTGGATAACTGGTTGAATGAACAAGTCGCGCAGCCTACCAGTGCTCCGGAGGAGGTGGATGACGAGACGTTGACCTTTGCAATGCTGACACATCTCGGCCCAGAGCTGCGTCCGTTGTTCTGTTCGCTTCTAGGCATCACGTCCACGTCGACACCCACCCCACGGACGGACGACCAGCAGCCTCGAGCTAGACCGCAGGCGCTTGTGTCATCGTCGATCGCCATTCAACGACTCTACCGGCTATCCTCTCTGCCGCGTGACCCAGAAACCGCAATTTATATGTTGAACAACCCGGGCATTCACCATGTGCTCGCAACCCTTGCTGCGATCAGCGATGATGAATGGGATATCCTCATCTCAGGCCGGTTTGATGGATTCTTGCGCAGTGGCGCAGAGGATCCGATCCCCGGCGTCCCAGGCGCGACCCCATCACGCTGGAATAGCAGCCGATCGAATACGCCCTTCACTACAGGAGGAATGTCCCGCGGTCCGACACCGAGTCATATGGATGGTGGCGTCCGACCAGCTAGTCAGCCCTACGGCGTTAATCCATCGTCACCTGCATCCTTCGGTGGACCCATTGCGCTGGACGAGGAGACGGAGATCGCGGCCCTCGCTGAGATCGAGCGCGAGATTTTCCTCGGAATGGAAGCGCTCGAGGATGCCTTTGAAGCTCTTCACTGCAAGGCTGAGGTCGTCCGTCGCGCGCTGCGTGAACGCGGAGCAGGCCTGTCCATCGCTAATCAAAACCGCCGCGGATCGTACGTCGAGGCGCGACTTGGCACTCCATCGTCCGCCTTGGGGACCTGGGAAAGCGGAACGGAAGACGATGGAATTGACGATGACCGATCACTGGCGCCTGATGACTCGGCCAGCAACATCAGTTCCAATCGTCGACGACGGCCCAAGCGACGCACCGAACGACGCACACCTGCGCCTGTCGAGGAGGAAGACGAGGAAGCGGAAGAGTCACATCCCAGCCGCCGCGATCGCGATCGAGGGTCGCGAAGGAGTTGAACTTTGACTGAACTTTGACAAGATTTCGAATCTACTCTACCGAAGAGATGATGAAGATTTTTACGACTCTACCCGAATCAGGTTGATCATTCTTTTACGGAAGTCGACGGGAAGACCCAACGACGACGAGAAACGATGTAGTTACGATCGCAACGAAGCGTAAGATATGAAATGAGGACATGGGACCGGACGACGAGAATATGGATTGTACATGTACTTCCGGCAGATTGGTATTTCCTGCTTCTGTTGTACTTTACTCGGAGGTTGACTGAGGATGTTACTCGGCTGTTGTTCTGAATAGTACTCTCAGTTACTGAATCATGAAGATCAATGAATCCATCCGTTCTGTAAATGATCAGCATCCAGCATGGGACACGGACTCTATCCGAGCCATCTTCTCCATCTGTTCCGTAGAATGGACAGCATCCAGCACGAAACACGGACTCTATCCGAGCCATCTTCTCGTCAGACTGCGCCTTCCGCATGTGATTCTCATCATCCAGAGACCCCTTTTTCACTCCTAGATAGGGTCTACAGGTAGCACATCGCAGTCACATGAAAATATACCTCCCAGGACTATCCTACACTATCCAGTCTACCAAATCAATAACATCAAAACCTCGATCCAATCAACGCAATAGCTCCTCATGTACAACAAACAATAAACTCAGTCCCCCAAACCTTGACACCCCGAAGCTTCGGACAAAGAACCCAAGACAGTTAAGCCAGGTCTTAACTTTAGGAATTACAGCAACAATAATAATGACGTGCAGACTACGGGATACGGTACCATGGTTCATCCACCCCTGACTGACGAATGGAGCTGATTCGTTCCCGGCCTGTTGAGGGGTTCGCAATAGTATTCAATAGATCGATGGCGGTGACTGGGGATAAAGTTCAGCTGGGGTATCTACGGAGTAGAGTAGATAGAATCTAGATAGATTCTCAATCGGGTATATGCTCTGATGATCCCGTAGACAAACGAGCAGGGAATTGATCAGAATCCAAGATGCTGATCAGAGCTGAGATTCGATTCAATTGATCTTGGTTGATGCCATACTTCCTTGGTTATGGTTCAGTTCATCCGAGTCGAATCTCAACCCAGAGTTTGAGTTTGGAACCAAACGACGCCGACCACGAGCTGCCTTCCATGGATCGGGGACGCACAATCCCATGGGCCCCTTGCATGTGGTTCTGGTTCCGGTTCTGTCGAGTCTAACCTTTAAAGGAGTCCGGTATACACCGTGAGGACTTGTATCTAGACAAGATACATACAGTAGAAACAAAAGAAAATTTTTCTGCTCTGTTCTGTTTTTGTGTGCTCATGATTCTCTTTAGAAACGGCACATTCGGTCTGAGAGCGAGAAACACGCCGAACGATCTTCGATTCCAGAAGCGGCGTAGAAATCTGGGGTCGACGTGGCCCATGTCACATGGGCCATGTGATACGATCTAGATAGATACGATACGGAGTCCTCCGATTCGAAGGATTTGATAATTGAAAAATAATACTCCGTAGACATTGGGGCGTCAGCCACCAGAATGATCCTGGCGCTGATCCTCCAGTGCTGCGGCCTCCTGACTCCGGACCTGAGTCAGGGTCAGGGTCTGCAGTCTGCACAGGGCGCAGTGAACTTTAAAATGTGAATGTGAATGTGAATGTGACAGTGACCGGCCCGGTTAAGGCTCGTGTTGGCGGATTCTTCTCAATAGCTTCTAAGGCGCACCCGTCAAGGATCCCATTTATTGGTTTTCTTACCTAGTCAGACAGTCAGGCCTTGCTTGGGCAATAATGATGGCAGCAATGAGGGGATGAGCCGGCCGAGTCTGGAATTTTCGAGTCATCAAATGCTTAAACCTTTGAAGATTGGGATTTAGTAGATCTGGCACCAGTGAAAGATCGCGGTCATAGACGAAGAATGCAAATAGGCGCCACATCGCCGTTGAATTTGAACAGGGTTGAGGGTGTAATACGAAGAATCGATAGCGTGAAAACAGAGGGGAATAGAAAGAATACACAAGGAGCAACAAAGTTGACACTCTATTTGTTCCAATATCCAGTGCCTTGGATTGGGAGATCCGATCAAAGGATCGAGAGACCTCCATAGGCTTGCAGATCATTGATCCAGACTGGTGGGATACTACTCCGGATCAGGCCTACATGTATACAGAGTAGTCATTCTCTTAGTCCTTTGTACAGTATCATAATCCTCAGTTGGTCCTCGAATAACCTCATACTAGGTTATCAGATGCATCCTTCGTTGGATATTAGAACGCGGCGCAACATCTCTCACCTATTTCTGATCACGTCCATCAATTGTTTAGCCCTAGGTGCTTCGATGCATACGATACAGCAACCATCTTCTGCTAAGGTTGCACGAGTCTGGACATTGTTGCTGATCGACGAAAGCAACTGCCCTTGGCTGTCAACAAGTACATGGTCGCCCTGGCCTCGACCAACGGCAGCGACTGATGAAGCTAGAAGGAAGAGCCCTTATGCTTCACAAGCTTGGCCAGGCAAAGCTTATAGATCCTTACACCGCGCCCACTGACAGACTTGGTGCCGCGGACGTGTCAAATGACCAGACATACTTCCACGCAGTCCCAACAGTCTAACAGAGACAAGGGAGGGGAGTTTCCATAATCCTGAGCACGCCACTGCTGGGAATGCAGGGTCGTACTTGGCGGGCAGATATCCACAGTTGCCATTGATGGACTAGTGGAAGGCAAATGATCCTTCAAGTTTAAGTCAACCAATTGTCAATTATTTGAGGGCTTCGGCCTCATCTCAAGTCTGATAAGACCACGATTAGACTAGCTCTCAAGCAAAGCTGAGCATAATGAAAAAAAAAAGAGACATAACTCAATTGTCCAGGAGGCATAAAGGCGAGCGTGCCCATCGTAGTCTGTAGAGGATCCAACGACGACGGCCGATTTCGACAGCAACTGTACAGTAGAGGGGTCCATGGCCTTGTAGACTCATTACGACGACTGCAACCATTCAGTATCGAGCTTTTCGTACTCTATAGAAAAGGCCTATTTTTAACGAGTCGCCCCTGTGTCAAATAAATGACGGGCCTGGCTGCTGAAATTGGCCGGTCCTTTGCTAATGATGGTTAATGTCCACACATTCGACGGTGTGATGAAAAAGGAGCACAGTCTGTGAACGAGTACATTGCATAGTTGCTCTTCGTTATCCTCGAAAGGCCCATCTCTTGGCTAAATCTTCGTGTGCTGACCTGCGAAGGGCCCGAGTCTGGGGTATTACGAATAAGCTTCAGTCCAAGGTGCCTCCAATCACGCAATTGGACGAGACAATATCACAAATTCACAATGGACCAGACTATTGGGGTCATGTTGTGACAGTGCAAGTCCACCTCACAAGTGTAAATATATCAGCTTCAGCCTATCATGCGCAGGTACACAGGAAAGAGAGAGTATAATAATAATAATCACTGTCAATTCACCAACGGGATTAGTGATCACTGCGCACGGGCTACTGCGAGCAGGGATTTGCCGCGTCTAGAAGCATGTCCCAAGGAAATCCCCCTTTCGATCGGCAGGGGTACTCCGGACTCTGGTGTACAGGAGGAGACTTCCCTCGGAAAAGGGAAATTGCAGGAAATAGGTGCAGAATTCCGAAGCTCAACGGTCCAGAATTTGACGTATCAACATGATTGTTGATGGAAAGGCTCAAGCTTTCGGGTAGTGAATCCCACAGACCAATGAAGCACGTTCATGGAACCATGCACGAGTTGTCGGTTATCTAACATCAGGTCTCACCAGTACCGACCCAAGCCGAGGCCCGACTGCAAATTTGCTTGAAAGTCTTGGGAGCTACCGTACTGCATACCTAGTTTGTCTTCGCGGTTCACAAGATTGGTGGGTCGGCGCATCTAGCAGAAAGTCTCGCTGAATCACTATCACCAGTAATTGGTTCTTTTTTTCTTCGTTCATTCTTCAGGCCTGAACACTTTCTTTGATAGTGATGAGCGATGCCGTAATAGAGTTTGATAGCGAGGAAAATTTTCGCGGAATCGGAAAGTCACCCCGACCGGGACTCGCGGGTCTGGTATGACCCGCGACCCACGCGAATGCTGTGCGGAGTACCAGAGATATGAACTATCTTTGATGCTGGCCGTCGAGGACGTCGAGTAGATTTCCGTTATCACCTGCCTATATTGGTCTAGAACACAAGGTATCCACCTATGTCAACGTAGCTGGTTCTGTCGTGAAAAGGTACACATTAAGTAGATGATAAGCAGGAAGCACATGTTGAGAGCCTTTGGGAGTATTCCTCTCATATCAGCAAAATGAAAGCGGTGATGATCAAGAAACCCAGATCTTCGAAAGTGTGGTTGATCGTCAGCAGCTTTGGCTGTAATTGGTACTGGTCGTTACCCTCACTGATCAGACTTCAGTAATCACTGATGGCCTGCGTTGAGCGGCCCACCTGGACGTTCAAGAGAAGAACAAGCACTATGCATGTTGATGGAGAATAGGGAGCAATGACGTATCCAAATAGTTCTGAAAGAAGGACGTATCAAAGTAGCGTGATAATTTGATTATCATCGACCTTGGTAGAGCATAGAAGACACGACTTTCTGTTTCTGGCTACCGAAAACACAAACTTTTGCTTAGCGTGCGAGAGATTGATAGACCTGTGCTCGAATCGCGTTAGATCGCCGAGACCTCGCCGGATTGGGAACTCCAAAAAGGTCCCCAGCTCCACTACGGCGATTCACTGGTGCAAGTGCGAGTCTGCGATGATCACGGATATGCACAGCATGAAGTAGTTGTGTATTGGTAAAGCTTGACGACGATCATCTCTTTCTTGTTGCTTGGCAACATTCAGTTGATTGAGCCAAATAAGCTTCTTGAATTTGGTGCCATCGTGGTCAAGTTACCATTTCAAGGACTGGGGAGATTGGCTTCATGTCGATACAATGCGGGTTGAAATTCCCAGGCAAAGACCTTTTGTCCTATTGCAGTCGATGTGCCACGGGGAAATTCCACGTTGTCAGCTCGGGAAACACACTGTCAGCAGAAAGAGAAATCCAGAATATCCTGAAGTGTTGGACTCGACAGCGATGAACTCTGGAGACGCAAGAGGAGCTTGCATTACCCAAAACATTATCATGTGCGGTACTACTCAGCGATGGATTGACGCGTACCGAGTACAACAGCGGAACGTGACACGTCTCCCCTGATGTTGACGTCAAAACAGGGTTACATCTACTCCAGTTGACAGTGACCTTTCTAGGCATATCCTGTATAATCTTGAAATGATTAGCCGGGGACTTCAAATGAAGGATAATGCTGTCCGCCATCGTCGCCATGATGCCATCTTCAGAGGCATTATTGAGACAACCTCAACTGCAAATGCAAAATATACAAAGCAACAGAGGCTGCTTCTTGGCTCATGGCCACAAAGCCACAATGTAACCGCTTCATTTGAATGGAACGCTGTTCCCCGCATTTGTGGGCCATAGGCTGGGCTGTTTCACATCTGGACCAATCTGACGCAACTCATTCCTCTCCGGGTCAAGATTTTCCTCAAGTCAGGAACTAGGGATTCACAATTGGTTAATATTAGCCTTGAATATGCTTGGGATTTGGTAGTCTACCTCTTAAAGGTTTTTGAAATTTCCTGTTCCAGACTGATGCAGGTGCTTCATATCACGTGTTCTGTGGCTGCCACGCGAGGTTCCAGTCGAGTCCAGCCGGTTTCCTGTTCATCTACACCGCTTTTGTTCTTGCGGGGTTTTGGTGCCTCGTGTCTCCATAAGCAGTAATACCATTACCCGGACTTCCTTGGCCGTGCAATGGAAGGTTTTCCATGGTGGCAAATTAACTGTTCCTCTTCCTGCTGGATGGATTGTCTTACCCAGTAGGTTCAACACCCTTTTGAATTCAATGTCGTTCCTGACTTGCCAACTTGGTCAGCAATGACAAATAACTAACTATACGTCTGGCCTAAGCTGCCTATGTGCCTGGAACCGAGTACTATGGCAAAAACGATCCTAATCAGCCAGTCGGTCTTCCCCCTGCAACAAGCAGCGAATGAAAAATGGCCGTCCTACGCAATCCCCGGTGAACACAGAGGACAATATGCAAAATAGCCGGTAGTGGTTCGAGGTACAAACCTTAAGACTAATCGAACGCTTTAGAATGCTCCTTTGCCCTATCATCTGGATCCTCTTTATCCATTTGAGCACGGATTACGCACCATTCTGGCGGCGGTGATGTCCGTGTCCAAAGGTCACTGTGCAGCATCCTTGTACTCCGGTGTCTAGTCGACCACTGCAAAATTCTGAACTCCACTCCCCAACGGCAACGTTGACTTGACCCCCTTTTTCACAATTCCTCTGCCTGGAGAGGGGGGCTCCTAACGGTGGAGCAACTAGATATCCCTAGTGCAAAACTATGGAATAGGGCTAAAGATGGTCGTTATGACTGTGCTGATCAAACGTGGATCCACATAACCAATTCCGGACCCGAACAATCTTATTATTAATAATAATATCATTGTTATGTGCATTTTCCATAGTTTTAACTTTTCATTTTGACATTTTATTTTGCTGATTGCGCGCTAGTATCACCATATCATTGCTGGTTCGGTGGCTGACTTACTTTGGCTCAGTTCGAATGGCAATGAGCATAAACCACCGCTGTGGCTAAAGTCTTCCTTAACATCCTCACTGATCATTCCCTTCTCGACTATTGAGCTTTCTTCTTCCTCTTTCTGTCTTCCTTTTCTCATTTTTCGGTCATTCCCCCCTGGTTCACTTCCTTTTGTTTGGAGATCTTCAAATACCTGTCAGTTGCAGGCGTTGTACGGCATCAAGACTACATCTTTTTTTCTCTGTGTGACCATCTTACTCACAAGCTCTTCTATGCCGGCCTGATTCCGTGAAGACGATGACTGCGACACACACAGGGTCGTGAAAATCACCAGGAACCTTCGAGAGCAATGAGTCTTTTCCAAATGTTGTATCTTGCCGGGGACAGGCAAGATGAGAGTCATGTCTTGTCGCCCCGGCTAGCGTACACCGAGAGTGGCGTCACATATGATATCGATCCATTACCTGCAACACAACACAAAGGTCTTATCGCAGTGGCTGTGATGGCCATGCTCTCGTTTCTCGCAACCCTTGCTCTGATCTGCTTTATCACATACCGTCTTGTTTTCTGGCGCTCAAACTATCAGCGGTACATCGGATACAACCAATATATCGTTCTCATCTACAACCTGGTCATTGCCGATCTTCAACAGTCGCTCGCGTTCCTACTATGTCTGAAGTGGATTACGGAGGACAAAATAGAGGCTTCATCTGCAGCATGCTTTTTGCAGGGATTGTGGTTGCAAATCGGAGACCCAGCAAGTGGTCTCTTTGTACTCGCCATTGCGGTCCATACATTCCTTCTAGTCGCCATGGGCCATAAGTTGAGTTACCGGGTCTTTGTTTCTGGAGTTGTTGGACTCTGGGCATTCGTCGCTGTTCTGGTTATTATTCCACTTGCTGCCCACGGTCGATATGTGTTTATCCCGTCTGGCGCCTGGGTAAGCATGCTCATCGCCCTTCCCGCCGAACCACCCATACTAACCGATCAAAGTGCTGGATCAATGAGGAGTACGAAGCCGTCCGTTTGTGGACACACTACATCTGGATTTTCCTGGCCGAATTCGGCACCGTCTGCCTGTATGCCGTCATGTGGTTCCAATTACGAGCGCAAATCAAGCAATCAGCGATTCTGGGAAGCAGCCACACGGCGAGTCTGAAGCGTCTCCGTCGAGTCATCGGATACATGGTTATCTACCCAATCGCATACATTGTGCTTTCACTTCCGCTGGCGGCCGGACGAATGGCCACCGCTCGGGGCAATACACCGAGTGTTGCCTATTTCTGTGTCGCCGGAGCGCTCATCACAAGTTCCGGCCTCGTCGATGTGCTCCTCTACACTCTAACCCGTCGGAACCTCATCCTCGAATCCGAGCCGAGCGAAGATCGCAGCTACAATCGCTTTGCCAGCAGCAAGAACCGAAGAACGGACAACCACCTTACCACCATTACCGCGGATCCCAAGCATACTCGCACAGACATCAGCGTCCTGCGCACCCGAAGAGGTCGCGACGAGGAAGAAGATAACATTGACGGGACAACGCGCGACGGATCAACAGATAACATCGTACAGCCCAGTGTCGAATTGACACCCATGGGCAAGGTGTTCCAGCACACCACGATCGAAATCACCCACGAACCGGCGTATCCCGAAGGGGAAGGGAGCGACCGGTCCAGCAAAGACTCGTTGCAACGCCCTGTCAAGGGCCATGAGAATGCATCCCGGATGTGGGGTCGATAATGGATGTTTGTTCCGCCTATAATGCCTCTTTCATCTAGATACACGATGTCCATATTTACGTTTTCTGTCGCTTCTATATACCACTATCTTCACCTTCTTTGACTCCGTACGAACTCTAGTGATGTCCTACCCTATTCCTATTCTTCATCCCGATTTCTGGACTGAACGGGCTTTGTCTGTATGACTCTGCCCTCGACTCAAGCGACGGTGGCTCTTTGTACATTCTATACCATGTTCCTCGACTCTTTCCTTTTCTTTTTGTCTCTTGTCCCGGGGAGGAAATACTCATATATTATATAACTTGATGATTGGTGATGAACTTTCTTATCTGGTGAGCTCGGATGTTGAGCTTGGTGAATGCTATTACAGGACTTGACCTACTCCTGTCATACTATATAATTAAACCACTATTGATTGAATCTTGCTCGTCCGCAGCGTAAAAGTTAAGCAAGCTAAGATACGGAGTAGAAGTGCATAATATCCACGCTGCAGTCCAACCAAACCCATACCGCTCTTGCATTGGATAGTGCTCATTATCAATCTAGCAACCACAGCCGCGGTCTATTCAAGACCTGTAGGCAGATAGCCTTTGCAAGGTTGCAGTATACGATATGCGGGGGAGACGATGTGGAGCTGACGGGTAGAATAACCATACCTGTATAAAGTGTTGGGGTAGTACGAGTAGAACGGACATCCTTTCTTCGAACGTCACGAAATGCCGAGTCGAAGGACCGGGGACGGAGGGTCGAGTTGTCCTCTACGGCGCTGCCATTGCTATATGGCTGTTCGAGTCATGACTGCGGCTTACAGTATATGCTCTCCTCTCTAGGTCCTCTTCAAAGGTCAGTGTACAGGTCCGATCTGTACCAATGTGACTAGCTACCGCTGAAGCTGTCCATCATCACGGGGCCCGGGGAGTTGCTTGATATGTTGCTGCTGGGGAGGTGAGCGATTGTCATTTAAAGGATGTCGCGCTTGGCTGATTGAGCAGAAAAACCGAGTATCTTCAGTTGCTTGAGAAAACCATGATGGGCTTTGGAACCAGCGCGGAACCTCCGATTATGTGGTTTATCGGTCGCCATGTTCCCCTTCCGGCATTCAGGACAATGGTCCGCGCCACAGAGTATCTCTTCCAGTAGGGGCAGCGAGCTGTTATCGACGACAGGCGACGGGAAATGCAGCTAGGAAGATCATCGCTGGAATAATTCAAGAGACGAGAAGGATGATACAACCCTCACGGATTACGATGTGATACAACAGGCCTAGAACCTGAACCTGACTGGTTCGCATACCACGGCGGTCACGCTGACATATCTCGCTTGATCGTGTCGCAGCCTCACCTACACCGCGAGATTGAGGGAGTTAGCAGTCTCAGAGCGGCTCCGGGCGGTCTCCCTCGCACTGTCCCCGAAAGGGGGGTGGCAGTGTCAGGTTACTTACCCCCACAGGGTATCACGGTGAGCACCCAGACTTATACAATCAGTCGCGACGGAGTTCTCTATTCGAATCCCGAGATCCCGAGATTGTCAACAGGGAACGTTGGATTTCGGGTGATGGGCCGGGTTCCCACCGAACCAATGTCGGCTTCTCCCCGTTCGGGACTGGCCCGAGACCTTGTCTCGGGATTCATTTGGGTTGGATGGAGCTGCGACTATCTGCAGCGGAGATTTTTCCGTGAATGCAAAGGGGTGAGATTGGCCTCTAGAGAGCTGGTACGCAGGAGACCATGAAGCCAGTGAACCTCTTCTTGATCGCCCCTGTAGGGCACCAGTGCGAAATTCTGCCCGCTTCAGCGTCAACGTTTGACTTGACTGCTTGGGAGCATTTCTTGTAGAAGGTGATGCCGGAATTGAATGACAAGCCGAAGACTTTTTGCCGAGGTCTAATGAAATCCGTACCTTTCAACCTGCACTAAATAGGAATAGTGTGCAGAGATTGGTCAAAACCGCTATGAATGCCTATCAATTCCCGCCGGCCGGGAGACCATTCAGCCGCCGGCATACCCTTGGAAAGCGTAGCACAGGATGAGCATGCTCTGTTACTCATACACTCGTGCTCAAAGCCAAATTAGTATGCAAGGAATAGTCCTAAGGAGACTGACCTCGCAGAGATAGACATGTGGAAACCGTCGCAATCGGGATTTGAATTGGCCAGATTTGTTGGGAACTAAAATGACAGGCACTAAATGCCCCTCGTCCATTGAGGCGCCTACTAGGTACCTGATCTGGGAATAGGCGATGCACACCACAAGCCACCTTGCAACTCCACTCGCGGAATGTTTCTCCCTCGTGAACATAGTGGCTTCTCGGTCTGTGCCGGATCATCAGTTGAAATAGGCACCAAGAAGCTTATCCCGTGCTCTCTCCACGTCTTTCAAGGACGAACCATGAACTGAGGATGAAGCTGTCCTTATGCATAACAAATTGCAATCAAAGTCGGGAATTCGCATATCCCGATCGGGCTTTGCGTTTTTCCCTCTCCCAATCACGGGAAGGAGACAACCACGTATACCACTGTGGTCTGATCATGGAAATTTTCCTCGGCTGGACTTATCAACAACCCTGCAAGGCCGTGTAATAATGAGTCGATTTAGTGACAGCAATGTTTACCACAAGAGCAGATGTCGAGCCCGATAGTCCTGCGTCTCGTAGGCCTCCAGTCAGAGTTGCCTGCATTTCCTGGTGTGTATACTGCTGGACCTGAAAGACGTTTCGAATTCGCAGAACTCTGACAGAAACCCCTTGTACAGCCGTGCGTCCCGGATTCGCTGCGATGGCCACAGTGATTGCTCGAACTGCATGGCGAAAGGGCACAAATGCGTCTACATTCCTAGCAGACGCGGAGGACAGAGGTATAGCAGAAAATTTGCCAACGCTGTCGACTCGTTTGATGGAAAGTGCGAATCTGGAGGAGTTCAGGAAGATCGAAGCTCATCGAACTCTGATGGAGACGGTATGACTAATGTGTGCGCCGGTTCTTGCAAAACGTATTAACAACGCTGTAGAATGGTTGAGCCATTTGGTAGGCATGAGTGGACCGGGAGCCGGACTGCGCAGTATCGACACACCAATGGAGGAGATTGAATCCATCTTTGACTCCGTGTTTGCTCCTAGCCCAGGAGAAGCAGCACATGAGCTGGATCCTTCTTTGGTGTCAGACCTAGTCCAACTGTATGGAAGTGATGAGGATATGTAAGACCTGGGCAGTTACGCCTCACGACATCAGTGGCTGATCACCAGAGCAGACTAGATGCCTATTACGTCTTCATCCATCCTTATCACCCCCTTCTCCCTCCACCCGAACGTTTGCCCGCATATAACCGCCCCTTGTCTCAGCGGGCAGAGTTTCGGCCATCAAGTCCGCTCAGTCTAGCTATCTCTGCCCTTCTGGTCCTCATTCCACATCCGAACGAGTCGGATCCGTTGAGAGCAGAGTATGTGAAGCTTCGGAGGGGCTTTGCGCAGTCTTTTGCTCGAGATGCTCTGAACGCTGTAGAGCTTGATGCCAGTCTGCTAAACCCATCGAATAATACTCTCAGTTTGGATAGAGCAAAGTTTCATCCTAAGTTGCCTTTGTATTTAGAAGGCATCCTAGCTCTGAATCTTCTGAGTGTCTATGAGTATGCACAGCGAGGGAGTTTATGCACAATGAGCGATCGAGCCAATGAGGCACTGACATCAGCGATGAAATTGTCGTTGCATGAGTCTCTTGAGGAGGATGAATACGCGGAGGCCAGGCGGAGGACCTGGTGGATGACGGTTAGCTTTTGTCAACACTTTGGTGTTCTTTTGACAAGTTAGCTGACAGATTTTCCATACAAACAGTACATGGTGGTGTGTCAAGCAGCCATTGTGAACAGCATGGTAGGATACTGATCACTGCGGTGTTTGTTGACGAGACTAAAAATCGGTAGCCTGCAACATTCGACCCGTTTGACCCTCATTTTGCGACACCGTTTCCAGAGGTATGTGCCCGATCCCGAAATAAGGTACTGCTGTACTCATTTTGCCTAAAGGGATGGAAGGTTCCTGTCGAGGCGCAACAGACGCTTCTTGAGACTGTCGCGTTCATGACCGACCTTGAGCAGACGAAGGCTTCCGGTCAAAGTGCCACTGGAATCCGGGAGCGAATGTTGGGTCTTGATTCCCAGATTGGATCATTGTTATTTCTATGCAGAGACACGCGGTCTGCCCCCAAGCCCGTTCAAACTCGGGTGGAATCTCCGGAGGTCGCGGCCTCCCAGATCATGATCACTATTGCAGAAATCCGATTGCACACGTGAGTACACTGTTCACCAAACACGCAGACTATTACTGACATTTCGCGACCAGCGCCAGAATTAAGGCCCACAGACTTTGTGCTTTCCAAGATATTCCCAGCTTCCATCAACGGCAGTACGAATTCGGACCATCTCCCACTGTATCTGAATCTGAGACCCAGCCCGAGCCGCCCTCTGCTAGTGGAGCAGAAAGCACCCAGCCTTCAACGCCTTCATCAAGCTCACCTTTGCATTTTCCTTTCTCCTCGCGCGAATCCTCAAAAATCTGCTTCCACGGCGCCCTTAACATCGTCACCTTACTGAACAATCTTCCCTTCCCTAACCCGACCAACGAGATCCCGCTCAACAGCCCACCATATCTCTCCCAGACAACCCGGGTCGAGATTCCACGGAGCATACTCACCTTTGCCTGCTGTGGAATGCAATCCGGCTATGTGATGTTGATGCTTTGTCTCAAGGCACGCGCTCTGCGCGAGAGCCGTATGGAGGAGTCCAATTTCGCAAACACTCCCTCTCTGACTGCTCTTTTGAATGAGCTGCATCAAAGCTTACGGCTGCTTGTCAAGTGTTTGAATAACTGTGCGGTCGCATTTGAGGCGCTTTCTGGAATGAGAGGTACTCCTATTCCTATTCCTGAGAATACCGTTGACTTTCTTTGACTGAACTGACAAAGTCTCTCGTCGGACAGACCAAATAGCTCAAGCGATGGAGCAAGAATTCCAGAGATAGCCTCATCACCCGGCTTGCTATTTTCTCGATTTATAGTTGCACATTAGGCCGATGGCCAGTGCATCTGGTGCACATCCATTATTGGACCTGGGGGCCTCGGGCAGATGTTGGGTTATGCAGCCAAGGACATAAATATGCCTGGGTAGGATAACATGACATATAGTGCTTGTTGATCTTCGTCACCATTGATCTTCATGATGGTTTACCTTCTTGATGATCGCCGACAGAAAGCATACAGTCTCAGTTCGAGACACGAGACTTTATGGTCTGCGTTACACGACAGTTGCCCTCTGATCGTTCAAGTCCGGCAGCACCAACGGCAGCAGACAGACCTACGCCCAATTATGCATTGAAAATTGCTTAAAGTACATACTCTCACTATGCTCTGGCGTTTCAAGCCTGCAATAGTGATTGTCTATTTGATGACGCAACGAGTCTCTCCGTAGAGAATCACTCTCTCCTCTTGCATCTTGCCGCAGGATGTTTTATTTGGATATATGTTCAAATACTTGTAAATAGGCGCGTGCTCTGCAGTATTCTTCTTATACATTTTAGAATTGAGGTGTTGATTTTGTTATTTATTATATCAGGAGCATAGCATTATGAAGCATGTGATCTAGGTGCTTGCTCCAGTACAGGAGGGCAAGGCTCATGGTCGGGTAGAAACACAGAACCAGTAACACTGCCCAAACCTCCATCCACACCCCTCTAAAGATGCACCTATTTCACAACGAAAGAATGGCACGGTCTCTCGAAAGTGCAATATAGTCTGCGGAATGATGGTTCTAGATTGCAAAAAGGGCAGCAACTGACAAATCTACTAGGTAAAGGGTATCTTGGACTCCACAGTCTCAAAGCGAATTTATTGGCACAGCAATCCCAGCTCCTGATACATAGAGATCAACCGCTGCCTAACCGTCTTCGCCAGTGGCCATGACTTCCCCAGCACATGCAGCGCGCCCACTCCAAGCTGAATTCTCGCCTTGATCGACTCCTGTTTCTCTGGAATGGAGACAAACAAGCACGCAACGGTGTGCACTACCACACACATGGCAAGCGCGCAGGTGAAGAACGGGGTGCGATTTTTGACCGGATTAGGCAGGGTGGCCAGATTGCACAGCAGATCTGCTGCCCGCAGGAGCTTCTGCGAATGCAGGTCAAGTGAGGCGGAGGGTGGAGTTGCCTCGCGGGTTGTTGGGAGGCGGGTGCAAGAGGTATGAGCGTGGATGGAGGCGTATCGCATGTTTGATCGAGGGTGGTGGAGGTAGATCAGTGCACTGGAGCAGAGTTAGTTGTCATGGGGAACACAGGTGGGTTGGATAGTTGGTGGTGCACGCACAGGTAGCTCGTCATTTGAGCTTGGAAGGTCATTTCATCTAGGCCGGAATGGCTGCCGTACACATCCCGCTGGGATGACGGCAGTTGCATCAAAGATGTAACCAGCGCAGCGTCGATGGTCTCGATTTGATCGTCCAGGTCGATATCCAGCGACCGATTCAATCCCATGACCATGCCGAGAAGGTGCACGGCCTTGATCCTGTATGCGGATGATGGAAACCGCCTTTCGTCGTCAAAGTGCCACTTGTTGATGAGATCTTTGAAGGTCAGATTGCTCATTATGACCTAGCAGGCATCAGCGAAGGCGTCAGAAGATAGCATAGACGACGTACCGCGTCCCCGGAGTTATAAAGCTCTTCATCGCAGGGCAATCTCACGTCTGCAGCGCTATGGAACAGTTGGAACGCGCTCTGGTCACGCATTGCAGCCAAGTATCCGTCCACAAAGTACAGCTCCCAATACGTCCGCCGCCAACTCTCCTCCAATATAGAATTTCCGCCGGAGTGTTCCGCCGCAAATGCACCTCTGTTCATACCCAGTTCCAAGGCCAGGTTAACGGCAGCCTGCATGATACGGGTTGCACTGTCTTCGGCGCCACGTGCGTGATCGACAATAGCGAGAAGGACCATTCCCTGGACCTTAAATCCGTCACGAGGCGTCGAGTCGCACAACACGGAATAGGTAGATTGGCGGAAGAGCTCTTTCAGGGACGGATCGTGGTGCTGGTGAGCGCCGATGAAGCGCATGATGGAGAGGATGTACTGGGGTAACTTCTCGGCTAAGGGAGAGTGCAGTGCTTTCCTTGGAATTAGGAGCGGATGCGAGCGGTGGAAAGTCTGGTAATACAGCTGGATCAGGGGATCATATGCAACTTCTGGTGTTACGGCGTTTTCTAGTTCGGGCCACGCAAGTGCATTCTCTGGCAAACCTGAAATGTCTAACGTCCGGGGAGCGTCGAGGTGTGGTTGAAAGGGTGCTTGACCTATCTGGTTCTGTCAGTGACTCCTCGCGTATACCGCCTCCTTCTAAAAAGGGTCCATACATCTACAAGATCTGAGGTGAGATTTGTCCCACTGAGCCAGTCCTGGAAATCATCAGGGTCGATTGCAGAGAAAAGGGAGGCATCATCATCAAGCAGCTGCTGGGGAGGATTGCCGTTCTTCGTTCGCAGTCCACGTCTGGATTGAATATAGCGACATTCTGTGCTGGAAGCCTGGCAGCGGCTACATACTGGCATCTGGGCGTCACATTTTAGATGACGGCGACGACAGGTCATACATGCCAGCGATGCCGGCTGCCGGGGAGGCCTGGACGATGTGGAATCTTGCTGCATGGTTATACTCGATGGTCCTGTGTCATTGTTGAAGTATCACGAGTTTTACGGTGGCTCGACGCGGCCAAGTACGCTTTTTACAGTAATTATCTAAACCAACCTCAGTGAGGTTTACTTGTCGGGTATCCTGCAAGTCAGAAATTGGATCGATCCCCGATGCTCAATAGAGTGAAATATGTGAAGCCCAGCGGGAGGGCCGAGATCCCCGAATCGGCGACCACAGTTGATGTCTCGGGGACGGCCACACGTCCGATCAACTCCACCCATGTCCCCAAATAAAGAAATAAACTCGACCCCGTATTCCGTATGTAGTGATTTTTGAAACAATCTTGATATCTGATTATACCGACATCCGATTCCTGCGGTGATACTAGTGCCATGGGGATCTGAATATAGTACGTCGGGGACTCTTGGAACCCGAAGAACACCTCAGCTGGCTCACATCATTTGCCCGGCATCCTCTTCACCTGCAGGCATCGATGCAGCAATCATCGTCCGGTTATTGAATAGGTACATATGGCGTCTCCTGTTTGAATTCAACCTCATTGCATCCATTCTAATATTTGCTCACGTAGTGCGGCTACTGTGGCCTAGGAGGGGAGCTCTACATTTGCCAGACGTTTGCCAGACGTTTGCCAGAATTGGATCCTATAGACAGCGTAAACACTGAACAAAGTGGCCCATTTATCACCCACAAGGTAATGAGAATCTTGCAAGAGACCGTTACCGACGTCAGCGGGATGGATCGACTCACCCGCAAAGCATTGCTGCCTGTGTGGATGAGGGTGCCAACTGGCGAATAGGGACTCTTGTGGCCACTTCGCCGACGCCGAATCCCTGCAGACAGGTGACAATCACGCTATTGATGGAAAACAGCTGGCCTTAATGGGATGACATTTTTCTAATTAAGGCCATTGAAAGCGGCTGCGGGGATCTGACCAACAGATCGGGGTATAGGGCGTTCCTGCGACGAGGCTGTAGCAAAGAGCACTACTCCACATGAGTCCATGGCGCAATGTTCTGGCCTGCGGGGGTGCAAAATAGTCGACTCTATGGAGTAGCGACTGAGACCTTTGCGACGTAGATTACAGTGACTTCTAGACGGCGACTAGCCGGTGACCAAAGCCAGGCACAAACCTACACACAATGTAACTTCAGCCACGAAAGTATGACCCCTAATAATCTAGATGCTCCCCTAAGCGGAATTCTGAGTCCTCTGGTCCCCGCGTGCCCCATACCGTATACCTCATTTAGCTGCGGATCACTTGGCAGTTTGAAGGAGTTCCCGAAAAGGTCCCCGAGGCCAAGGACGGTGGCGCCGGAAAAGTCTCCCGCCAAGACGTGAAAGCAGCCCTGTGGCATGTTCGCATTGGCAGATCTTTCTTGACAAGGCAAATTAACAGGATGATCATGTTTCGAAGCTTGGTCAAGGACTCAAGTGGCTCCATCGTGACCAGTTAGCGAACGCGGTGATCAGATTAGTGGTCGAATTGGCTCCAGGCTTATGGGATAATGGAAGCTGCAAGTTTCGATCTCACAAAGAAGATCATATGGATTCTGCTGCTGCTTCAGAAACACGAACGATATGTCTTTTGCTCCGCAGTCCTGCGCTAGTCGCTTTCGTTCCCGGACTTCCGCGGACCCTGATTTGATACGGAAGAGGTATACACCATTGTCACAGATGAATTGAAACTTTGATGTATGTATGCCCTTGATTACCTGTCTTTCACCTGTGTCTACAAGCATTGACTAGACAGCATAGACAGAGATGACTTGCGATTCTCCAGTGACTAGCGCTAAGGTTGTTTTTGGTAGATGTGACTGCAGGAAAGAGAAGGTGTAGCATTAGAGGGCACTAGTAAACGCCTGCAAGACTAGTTTGACAGCTATATAGCCGGCATCCGTCTTCGTTGTGTTCTTCTTTCAACATCTCGAACTCGTGGAGCCTCTCTTGGCATACTGATGATAGAAGCCATATCCGAGAGGTGTCCACCATGACACGTTTCCCAATACCGCACTGATGAGCCCTGATCTCGTTTCGACCATTTCCTCTGCTATGTAATTCGTCATTTCTCTAATATTTCTCTGCTCTGGTACTTCTTGGTGCCAGTAGATGGAGTACAGCCATCTCAAGTCAGCTTGGAATTGATAAGACCCACCGTGCGTGGTATAATGATGAAGAATTCCCTAGGGAATGTTCTCTTTCAGAGGTGGTTACCCCACTATGTAACAACTCGCCCCACTTTCGTCATTCTTCCAAACTCAACTATCTGGTTTCAAACGCTTTCAACTGTTGATATCACAGCGAAACAACTTAGAACGGTACACCGAACCAAAATGGCCATCATCCACATCGTCCAGTTCCAATTCAAACCTACCGCTAGCCCCGAAGTCATCAAAGATGTATGTCCCGACCCACTCCCACTTTCAGCCCAGAAACTGACCCAACCAGACGTGCGCTCGCATGCTCAATCTCAGGGAGAATTGCATCCACCCCACAACGCAAAAACCTTATATCAAGGCCTCCGCCGGGGGGAAGGACAACTCGATCGAGGGACTGCAGGTATGTGTTTCTTGCACCGGGTTATACGGTCATACTGACAAGCGAAGAACGGCATCACGCATGTCTTTGTAGTAGAGTTTGAGAATGAGGCCGACCGGGAATACTATGTGCGGACCGACCCGGCGCATCAGGCGTTTGTGAAAAGCCTGGATGGGGTGATTGAGAAGGCGCAGGTGGTTGATTTCACACCTGGTGTATTCTGAACTAGTCATGGTCGTTTGTTGAACTGGGTCAGTCTTTGAGAAGTACATAGCTTCAGGAGCGGTTGATTATATCAATTGGAATGTGACCTAGCTTTGTCGTCTTGAATTTTGGCCTGCGACAGTCGTTTGGACGTCACATGTTCGATTAGTCTCTAGGCATTCTCTTCGCACAATATTTCTCCCTCGAGAGGCCGTCTTGACCTGGAATAAGAGTATCGAAAGACGACCGATCACTATAATAGAAGTATCATTCAGGGTCCTAGTAGTGGATAAGGCCCCCACCCTTGACAATTATCTTGCCGATGCTGGCGCTGATGACTGAACAGTGTACAGCTTCTTGAACAATATTACGATTATAGCCTGTATTCGCCATTCTGATCCGATTGGTGCATAAACCGAGCTTTTAATATGATGACTCTACGGGGTACTTACCCCAGATTATGGGGATCGTTTAACCCGAGGATGTATAAAAATTTGAATATCCTCACGGAAATATGCCACACGTCTTCCGTAGGGACTTCTCGACCCACAATGGCGAGAAAAGGACTTCTATTCTTGCTCTTGGTGCCACAGCTTGCTCTAGGACGAATTGACCGGTCGGTTCAGGTTGGATCCAGTCTTCCATAAGGCTCGCTGACGATAGCAGGCAGCATGTAGTGTCCAAGTATAATGTTGTCCGCACGAGTCTAATCGACAACGAAACGACGCCTCTCCAGGTCGGCAATGGAAACTTCGCCTTTAATGTCGATAACACGGGCATGCAGGTATTTTGCTTACTCGCTTCGTTCCAGACAATGACTTAATGTGCCTGCAGTCTTTCCTCCCATTCAACACTCTGTCAAGCCGGGCCTGGCACAACGATTCATTGCCCACAGATGGGTACGCTCTCCCACTGTACTCTTTGGAAGAAACAAGAATTGTTGTCTAATTTAGGATAGCGAGAAAATCGAAGACTATCGCGGTTTGGCGATGTTGACCCACGGCCGAAATGTCTCCTATGACATTCCGGACCCTCATCTGCCAGAAGCATCGCAATGGCTTATTTCCAACCCGAATCGGATCAACTTGGGACGGATTGGGCTTCAGTATAAGGGCGACTTTCTCACAGCGACACAGATTAGTGAGCCGCGTCAAGAACTAGATCTGTGGAGCGGCATTATCACCTCCACTTTCAGAGTCGCCGGTCAACTGGTGAAAGTGGTGACGCAGGGCGATTTCCAGTCTGACTCGGCTGCTTTTGAGGTCCAGTCGGATCTCCTCTCATTGGGGGATCTGACTATTGGATTAGATTTCCCTTATCCTCCGATTCACTCGACAAAGTACAAATATGAAGTGTTTGTCGGCAGCTACGATTTCCCGCAGAACCATACCACGTCGATAGTTGGAAACACAAAAGACGGGGCGCATATTTACCATCAGTTGCAAGAGACATCCTACTTGGTCAATCTGCGATGGCCTGCTTCTTCTTTGCAATTGTCTCGCGCGAGCAATGCGACTCACCGCTATACTCTTGCACCTTCATCCTCATGTACCCTGAAATTCACTGCCAATTTTGCACCAGACAAGCAGGTGCCAGACTCCCCAACCGCTATCCAACACCAAAATCCCATCGACTGGAAGAACTACTGGACTCGTGGAGGGTTTGTCGACCTCACGGCATCGTCCAATTCCAAGGCGGATGAACTTCAGCGTCGCATCATCTTGTCACTATACCATGTACGTATCAACAGTGCGGCTAAAGGACAGTCACCTCAGGAGAGTGGACTGATGAACAATGGGTGGTATGGTATGTTACTTGCGATTATTTACAATATGCAACTGTCACTCACGACTATAGGCAAATTCCATATGGAAATGGTGGTCTGGCACAATGCCCACTGGGCGACTTGGGGTCGGCAAGAACATTTTGATAATATCTTTCCAGCCTTATACGAGAGTTTGTTGCCATCGTCTCTTGCACGAGCCAAGGCTATGGGATGGGATGGAGCACGGTCTGTTCCGTTGTACAATATTCCCTGATTGACCGCTCACAGAGCACAGGTGGCCCAAAATGACCGACATTGAGACCGGGATCAGCTCACCTGGCGGTATCAATGGCCTTCTCATGTGGCAGCAGGTCAGTCATTCAAAGAGTATATTGAATCAGTCTAACTAGTCAGCCCCATCCTATGTACCTTGCGACATTGGCTTATCAAGCCTCACCAACACGCAAGACCCTTGAACGATGGGATCCCATCTTGACAGCTACTGCGGACTATATGGCATCTTATGCTCTGAAGAATGAAACTTCGGGTTACTATGATCTTGGACCGCCGTATGTTTATTCGCCCTTCGAGGACCTTGACTGATTTGAGACAGAGCATACGGTGTCACCGAAAATACTCCACCCACGCAGAGCCTGAATCTAGCATATGAGGTACGTCTACAGTCTCATGCGCTCGGCAGTGCTAACTTCTGCCAAGATTGCCTATTGGCGATACGGCATAGATGTCGCTCGCTCATGGAAGAGAAAACTGGGCCAGCGAGTGCCCGATTCATGGACGACTGTGGCAGAGAATCTCGCACCTCCGCCTCAGGTTGACGGTGTTTATGCCGTCTATCAAGGCCTAAATAGCTCTTGGTGGAATGATACCTCTCTTACTAAGGATCCTCGCAGTTTGGTTATGTTGCAGGGTATCCTCCCCGATACACCAGCAGTGGGTGCTAAAGTTGCATTGGCAACCGCAAAGAAGGTCTGGGAAGTCTGGACAGATGACAAGATCAGTGGATGGGGGAGACCTGTGCTCGCCATCAATGCTGCTCGAGTTGGCAGCCCAGAAAGAGCTATAGGGCATTTAACCGCCTATGACTATTGGATCTTCGATGATGCTGGTATGTACCCTGGTTCCGTCATAGTACAAAGCTAATATTACCTATAGGTTTCGCGGTCCGTGGTGGTGACGGTAAGTCTCTCCTTTCTTGTGATCTGTTAGATACTGACGAATGCTACGTATACAGGGGGCACTCCTCCTCCCTTTATGCCAGGGAACGCGGGATTCCTGTATGCCGTGGCGTATATGGCTGCTGGCTGGAATGGATCCCACGGCGACACGCCGGGGTTCCCCTCTGATGGCAGCTGGATAGTGAAACATGAAGATCTACGCAAGGCGCCATAGACACTGTAGTCATCCATCCTATCCCGGAAGAAGTGACTACACCATCAAGAGACTTCAATTTATCCGGCCAATAAAACATGCACCAGATATTACCACCCCGCAAACTGCCTGCCGTGAAGAATCGTAAGCTCCATTCGGCACGTATCTAGTAAAATTCAAGCAATGATCGTCGTGATGAAACCCTTCGTACCCCAGGTTGTTTCATCTGACCTCGCGCCTTCTGGCACGGGAGCGGAAGAATGCGAAGATGAGCGGCTTTCGCACCGACATCCCGACTCCATCTATATATTGACATCATTGCTCCTCCAAGAGGCAGCCAGCAACCAGACCAGTAGCTCCAATGCAACAAACAACAAAAATGCTCCTCGAACTAACCCTCCCCCTTCTCCTCGCCCTCACCTCCTCCGCCCAAACCAMCGCATCCCCAACAACAACCACCCTCCCAACCCTCCAGTCAGGGTGGTACTTCATCCGCGCCGTCGAAACCCCAGCCTACCACAGCTACCTGCAGACCATCCCCAGCGCTACCCCGGGACCAGCCTATCTCTCCTCCAACACCAACGCCGGCCAATTCAACATCATCTCCGGCCAACTAGTCTACAACACCGGCGCAAGCCAGCTCTACATGAACGTCGAGGACCCCGTCGACAAGACGCAGCGCACCCTGCAGACGTGGTTTAACAAGACGCAGAACCAGTACGGCACGTTTGGGTTCCAGGGGGATGCGGTGACCTGGAGTGTGAGTGATATTGCGCGGCCGAATGTGGTGGCTTGGTATGTTTGTGGAGACCAAGGACAGTTGTATATCAATACGGGGGCCTATGGGTATCAGACGCCGGAGGGGTGTTATGATGAGACGGTAGGTTTGTGATGTGGTGGTGGTGGTGGTGGTGAGGGATGTATCCTGATGATGCTATGCAGATTCATTCGTATGGGGGGTCGACCCCGACGGTTTGATGTGGAGGTTTCATGGGATTATCATGCGCGTTGTCTGATGTTCATCGTTGCGCTGGATAAGGACTATAACTATGAGCACTGCATTGAGAATTGAGAGCTAGCTACAAATATCTTTCCATGTATAACTAATCATGGCCGCCAACTGGCTTAGGAACGTATGGCTCCTCCAAGTGTCTCTCCTCATCAGCCGTCAAGCTTTTATCTTTGGCTTGTATCATCTCGTCCATTCGCTCAACAGAGCTGAAGCCCACAATCGGACTGGCGACACGCTTGTTGACCCAAGCCAAAGCCACCTGACCCATTGTCCAGCCCTTCTGCTTTGCCAACTCCTCCACTCTGGAGATAATCACCTCATCTGCCTCGGTCACTGCGTTCCGGTCGGTGTTCTCCGAGCGAGTAGTTCCCCGAACTTGCGAGAGCGGACGAGCAAGTTTACCACCGTCGAGAGGACCCCACTGTTGAGATATCTCGTGAGTCAAACACTTCATCAGAGTAAGTCATCAGGAACTTACAGGAATGAGACCAACGCCTGTCTCATTGCAGAAGCGATTCATCTCCCGCTCCTCCTCGCGGTAGAGAAGACTGTACTGATTCTGCATGGAGACGAACTTTGTCCACCCATGCTTCTCTGCGCAATGCTGCATCATAATGAAATGATACGTCCGCATCGAGCTAGCGCCGATGTACCGCACCTTCCCGCCTCGGATGAGATCATTAAGAGCTTCCATGGTCTCTTCGATGGGGGTGAAGGGGTCGAAGCGATGGATCTGAAAGAGATCGATGTAGTCCGTACCCAGGCGCTTCAGCGAGGCGTTGACTGCGTTGAAGATCGCTTGGCGGGAAAGGCCTGGAGGGTCAGTATACCATGTGATCAACGGAATCGAGATTACATACCAAATTGATTGACGTATTCCTTGTCCTGGCGCATATCGTCCGCGAACGGGACAACATACTTGTTGTCGTGTTCACTGACGGGTGACCAGCATTTCGTAAGGATGAGGAGTTTATGCCGAGGAAGATTGTAATGTTTGATGGCCTTGCCAATGATTTCTTCTGATTTGCCGTTGGAATAGTTGTTTGCGGTGTCCCACTGTTTCAACTTAGTCACTGCTCGTCACGTCGACAAGAGAGATACTAACGGTGGTAAGACCTCGGTCGTAGGCAGCTTTCAGCAAGTGCAGAGCCTGATATGTCTCAGTCTATTTCACGATTAACTTGCTTGTCCGGACTCACCTTCTCCTCGTCAAGAATCCACGATCCCCATTCCGGAGAGCCGATGCTCATGCCACCGAGAATGGGCACGGAAACGCGTAGACCACTCTTCCCAAGTTGACGATAGGTGACTTTGGTCTGCTCCAGGGAAGCCTTTAGCAAGGGAGGAAGCTCAGCGGCCATTTTCAGGTCTTCTGCTTTGGTGTCTATATCTGCTTTCGTTGGAGCCCTCTTGAAGCAGTCGCAAGGGAAATCGAGTCTGAGTTGATGATCGATATTCCTCAAGGGCATTCATCGAGCTTGCTTTTATACTGCAACCCTCGATGTCCACATGTTGGAGTGCGTGATTTTCTGCTCCCATCTCTAGCGACCTCAATATGCTGATTTCTAAGCAGCGACAACAATAACAACACATAGGCCGAGTACTCGAAACTCTCGTATTGGGACTTTTGTCCGTGATATCATGAAGTTATCTCCGAGATCAAGATGTCATTGAAGTAAGCAAAAGACCAAATACGAGTTAATGCTTGGCTTTCTTCCCGTCAATCAAGTCATGACTCATATGGCGGGATCTCGGGCCGAGTAGCGAGCGCTTGATGTTCAGGAAGTGATGTATAGCAGATTAAGGCCATATGACACTGCTTTTGTGTTCTAGAGTCAATATATGGCCATTTCTAGATGGCACGATGCGGAAGCTGTGAACCAATCCAAGCTTCGCAGTCTCTCAGACTCAGAGAGCTACCTGGCGCAAAACATGGAATACGATAGCCCGCTGCTTGTGGTTGGAGGCTCGTCATGTGGCGCGGCTTTTCTTCGGATCAACTCAACATGGCATTCATCTCGTCTTGATACAGCTTGATACATACTTGGTGTACACTTCGACTGCCCTGTTGAATGCGAAAGACCACCAGAGTTTCTGAGTCTAGAACATCAGAAGTTTTCGCCATAGCTTCTTGTAAAGCCTTCTTTCAGAATAGCCATGCTCAGGTGAACCAGCCAAGATGACAAGAGACGAAAAGAGGAACTTGTGACAACCAAATTCAATGGAGGGAATGGTAGACAGCTTCTTGCCTGAGGCATCAAAATTACGGCCGAATGCCCAATCATGTCGTTGTATAATCATCAACCAATCAACGCGGATCTGGTAGTTATAAATCACATGACCTAACACGGTCTAACCTAATCTAGCAATGTCCTTATCTGAAACTTGTGATAAAAAATTTCAGAAACGTGATCAACGCCTTTCACCATCAACTCCACCAACAGACATCAAGATGGGTAAAGCCGCGCGAGGCAAGCGCAATGCGCCCTCCAGCTCTCCGTATCAAAAGCCCGGTGGTGCGCCACTCTCCAAAGCAGCCTCTGCGATATTCAAGTTCAATACGGACATCGGCCAGCACATTCTGAAAAACCCAACAATCGCCGATGCCATTGTTGACAAGGCCAACGTTCAGCCGAGCCAGACGGTACTCGAAGTTGGTCCGGGTACGGGTATCCTGACGACACGAATTCTCGAGAAAGCGAAAAAGGTCGTTGCCGTCGAACTGGATCCCCGAATGGCAGCGGAGGTTACAAAGACAGTTCAGGGCACGCCTGCGGAGAAGAAACTCCAGGTTATTTTGGGCGATTTCGTCAAGACGGATCTCTCCAAGCTGCCTCCCTTCCAGATTTGCATCAGTAACACTCCTTATCAGGTATATTCACACATGGTGCGGTGTTGTGGTAAACGCTAAAGAGTCCGTCACAGATCTCCTCCCCCCTCATCTTCAAGCTCCTCTCCATGCCTAATCCCCCAAAGACGTGCATTCTCATGGTTCAGCGAGAATTTGCCCTTCGGTTGATCGCCCGCCCCGGAGATTCGTTATATTCCCGATTATCAGTCAACGCACAGTTCTTCTCTCGAATCTCGCACGTTATGAAAGTCGGCAAGAATAACTTCCGACCCCCTCCCCAAGTCGAGTCTAGTGTGGTCAGAATTGAGCCCAAGGCTGACCGGCCGAACATCAGCTGGGATGAATGGGACGGTATGCTTCGCATCTGCTTCGTACGAAAGAACAAGACCCTGCGCGCGGGTTTCATGGCCACGAAAGTGCGTGCGCTGATTGAGCGCAACTGGATCACCTGGGTTTCCATGCATCCAGAGAAGGTTACCCAAGCAGACATTGATTTCCTCCAGGGCAAGGATGTCTCTGCTCTGCAAGGTGCTGATGAGGATATGGATATGGGCCAGGATGACGACGAGCCGGTCGAAGGGGGTGACGACGAGGATGATATCTTCATGGACTTGGGAGGAGAAAACGATGCTCAAGTTACTACCAGCAAGGGCTCACTCGTAGCTATCGGCGACCAACAGGTCCCTCGGGCCATGGTGACGAAACTGGTTCAAGTCAAGATCCAACGAGTCTTGGACCAGGCCAATTTGGCGAACGCTCGTGCTCAGAAGTGCGATGAGAATAACTTCCTCCGCCTTCTCCATGGATTCAATACTGAAGGTATTCACTTTTCTTGAGTGAAGGGTGTTTCCCAAGTTTATTGCAATCTTTTCCGAGCCCGTCGCAGCCTCATGGACTCCAGTGCCGGAGTGATCGAACTTCTCGCGCCATTATGCTCATATCCTCGTTTGATACCCACTTGACACTCCTCGGCTCAACATCACGATATCGTCAGGTCACTGACGGTCGACATACTGCACTCTCGGTAGTGTGCATTTTTATCAAGAATCAGGGCGCGAGTGGGGCATGCCTCTTATGCTATACCCATGGGCACTTGAGCTTGATGATGTTACTTTTCTGGTTCTATAATTCCTAGACTACGGAGACATCTTCATCATCAGTAACGAAGCCATGACATTTATTCAGTCTTATGCTACCAATCTTTTTTTGGTTCTTCGATCTATACCCTGCTATAGGAGCTCTGGTGTCTTAGAAAGGTGGCAGACAAATAGGGCCTGAAGGAAGAGGAATAGACGCTAAACTCGAAAAGGGAATGACGTGGATCGACTGATTATTAAGCGATTATTAGTTTTCTCCACTGTTAGTATTATTTGTTATGATACGAGGGAATTGACAATCACTCCTATTAATCTCATACCAGCCATACAACTTCGGTCAGCGCGGTCCCTTCTAATCGGCCAAAGCCCCTTGTGATAGTCTGTTTCGGTTTGAGGAAATTGTGAAGCTATTCGTAACCTATCTCAGGGCCACTGAGATTTTCGAAATATCTCGCTACACTGTCGACCTCATGTCCGCAACCAAGGTGCCGATCATGCTAGATAAGCCAGATGATTGGTGGGCATGGAGCGCGTATATCAAGGGTCTCGCTAAGCGCAGAGGCGTCTGGAAATACATTGATCCAGATGATGAGACAATAACCATAGAGGAACCCGTGGAGCCGACCATGCCTCTCCCAGCGAAGCCGTTTGACCAGATGGATTCAAATGATCGATTCGTTTGGCAGCAAGAATCCAAGCTGTATGACTGGTCGTACAGGATATATGAACGAGACAGAAGCGCCCATGACGGCTATCTGGACGGCCATCCAGACGAGTGTCAGCCAGAACCACCGTTATATCTTGAACCTGGATATCTCGGAGAGGCAGAGGATGATCAAACTGCGAGATAAGCTTAAACCGGATGACCTATCCCACATGGTAAAGCTTAGGGACCGATTCGCGAAGCTAGGCGAGAAGAAGCGCAATCAGAGCATGGAGGAATGGCTCAGCGAATGGGAAAACGTAATTCATGAGTGTGAGGATGCTGAACTGGTCGGATATTCTGGGTACCAGGCTAGCCTCAAGTTTATCAACGCGATTGACTCGCTTCTACCAGTCTACGCGAAGTTTAGGCATGCGAGTCTCAAGCTCAATAGCGCAAGCATCTTGGAAGAGATAAGCGCCTTCCGACAACGATGGGAGTCTGCATCAGACGAAGAGAAGCAATCCAGCTTTCCAACCTTTCAAGGTCAATCCGACCAATCAAATTGTTCAAATCAGCGCAAGTGCATCTGCGGCAAATTCCATCCCTTCATTGACTGCCCATATATCATACCGAGTAAGCGTCCAGCCGGTTGGAAGGCAGATCCAAAAATGGAGGCAAAGTTCGAGAAGGTTAAGAAGACGAGAGAAAACGTGAAGGCGGCTATCGAAAGAGCCGTTGAGCGAGCCAATCAGGAGGCTAGAGCAAATCTGACATTCCTCTGATCAATCAAACCCTCAAGATCTACGGCCGTGATAAAGGAAGGTATTGAATACGAATTGGGACGGAAGGTCTGATTCTTCCAATCTACCATTGTACGTTAGTATATGTAGTAAGGAAATATGATTTCCAATGGAGCTGTAGGGATCTCTGCCAATGGACGGCAAATAAGTGGCTAAACCATGATACAGTGGCTTGCACAATTACCCTGCCCATCCTGGCTCGCAGATATTCTTATGCAACTTCCGATCACATTTCATGAGGCTGACTAGTGCTGACCCTCATACACAACTCTACGTGACAGCTCACTTTACCCCGCTCGCCAGAGAAGCATGGACCAAAGCCGCCCTAGGGTGGGCGCGATTCTAATGCAAGGTGATAGGGGAGACCCTGCACAGCAGTTGGCCAATGATTTTGCGCGGGAAGCGCAGGGGAAGGAAATTAGCAATGGCACGTTAGCTATCGCCTCTTGGAGCTCGTTCCTGTCTCATTTCTATACAAAACCTAGAAACAGTTCATTCTTTCTTCTACTTTGGTTGAGACCCCAAAAATTTCCCAAACATATCCAACTTCGAATTCTGAGGTTCGTATTATCTAACCCGCTTGATAGAATTATTCTTACACAGTAGATGGAAGTGGCTGAACTATACAATGTGCGAAAACCTTATACGAACCTACCGTGGGGAGCCTTGTCGTTCCCAACAACACACTCATGTTTATGCTATCCAAAGATGCACCACATCTCAGGGTTGCCCTGACCAAGCCTACTGCGTAGGCCCAGATGGCACCAAGCGCTCCCTCCAACCTCGTATCGACGTGCAGGATAGAAATTGGCCGGGGAAATGCCCCAACTGTCAGCTCCCGTCTCCACCGAGCTCCGTTGGTTCTGACGACATTATCGTCTAAGCCCTGGGCTACCCTATAGCAGGGTCTTGGGTACTTCTCCAGTACTACTCTCGTTTGTAGTTAGTCTACTATTAAAACAGATTTTCCCTTCTTGATAATTCAGTATGTCGGTGACTCGGTGTAACTTGTAGAAGCATCAATTATGTGCCTGCGTTCCCGCTAGTCTTAAAAAGGAATTCTTGGCAAACAGGGAGGGCGATGGAATATCAACTTGAAGCGGTCAGCCCTGCACCTATTTAATAAACTAGGAACGACCCCTGGGGTAATCTTCGCCCAAACCTGAGGATGGATTCACCAAAACGCGTTGTTTTAAGGCTCCGCTCGAGAGAGTTTGACAATGGTTCACCACAGGAAATAATCAGAATCTCTCAGCACTTCCTCTCGTCTTCTGGTTACGATAAAACTTCCCAAGACAATCACTATGTTCATGTGGAGCCACCCCAGCTCGAACCTCGCCGGCATTTCCATATTACCATTGATATCAACTACCGAAACAACGATCCCAACATGCAAACTTTGCCCTTTGAGTTCTTCAGGGTTAACCAAAAGCTGTGAGGACCTCCTCTGCAATATCCTCTATCAGAAATCTAACTAGTCGTAGTGAATTTAAGCCTCTGGAGCTCGGACCATTGGAGACACAATATCGCGAACTTGTAAACGGGTTTTACCCATGGGGAAGAGACGGACAATAGGATAATGGTGAAGTTAAAGAAATAATTGCTGTATGTAAACTGCTGCAGTGGTGAAGCCTAACCATCAGCTGTTCTGTCCCTGTTTGAAGCGTCGTGTAAATAGGAGTAGGTCAGATAACTATACGAAAAGTATACGTCTTACATTAGCCATCATTCAGCAGATATCCGTCGTCGTTGGAATAAGACCCACAGGCTGCAGCGCGGAAATAAAAGGGAAAAGCCGGAGCCTAAAATGTCTGACAATTTGCAGCTATAGACCCACGACACCGTACTGTATAGTACATCTACACAACCTCTCAGCTAGACTTCATCAATAGTGACGCCTGCATGCCGAAAGTGACCCTTGGCACTTTTTTCTTGAGCACCCACAATGCCCACACACCGTTCTAGGAAATTATCAAAGCCTTGACTCGGCTGTTGCTCGTAGATTCTCCAGTTTCGCTTAATAAAGCCTTTCAGCTCTGCAAAGAATTCTTCAATCGGATTCAAATCCGGTGAATACGGTGGTAAATACACCAGTTTGACTCCTTTCTCTGAGCACAACTGCTGTATCCACTCAGAGTGATGGAAGGAAGCATTGTCCATCACAAGAACGGATTTTTCCGCTGGGTATTAAAGGTGGGCAGGGTAATTATGCAAGCCACTGTAGCAATCAGCATTCTAAGCGGTCGAATCAGAATTCCTGAGGATCAGTCTGACAACTCCCTTTCCGCCACCAGTTAGTTAGCCTGACATAAAAGTCTCATAATCGTGATCACAGCCTCTCTTTAAGCTCTCCCACAGATACTCCGCTCGTGGTATTTTCTCTAGTTCTCTCTACAACACTGATCTTACAGAGCCTACTGCTAACTGTGGCCATACTCAGTATGGCGGAGATCTAATCACATGATCTTGCTCAGTAGATAGCTCCTTCCACTATATAATAGTAAATATAGATTTATATATATAATAAATTAATAAAATATCTTTATATTCTAAACCTCTCTCTACTTATTCTATAGGTTATAAGCCTAGAGCCTCTTAGAGAGCTCTAGGGAATTATTCCTAAGTTCTTTCCTTAAGCTATTTTACTACTTTTTACTTTTAAAAGCCTCTTTTAGTGAATATTCTACCTAAAATATTTATCTAGGCTAGATATTCTACCTAAGATAGAAACTATCCTTTTATTACCTTTATTAATAGGGCCCTGTAAAAGGTTCTTATATTTAAGAATCCTTATAGATATAGAAGCCTAGTAGTTACTCTTAGATATATCTAAAATCTTATTCCCTTAAGGGATATATTTAAAACCTTATCTCTTTTATTAAAATCTTCCTTTAAGATACCTTAAGTAGATCTCTATAAGTTATTATTACTTATAGATATAGATTTCTATTAAATATAGTCTAAAGTTATAAAAATATACCTATATAATTAAGATATTTAATAAATTATAAATAGAACTTATAAGAAGCTAGAGCTACTAGAAGTAGGCTATTAGACTAGATTATTAGATAAAGCTAAGCTTACTAAGTAGTAAAAGAGAATTAAAAAGGCTATTTAAGATTAGAAGAAGATAGATAATAAGGCTTATAGAGTTATATATTCTATTTTATTTTATACTATTAGATATAAAGTAATTAATATAGAATTATTTAAAGCTATTTAGGATTATCTTAATAATAAATATAATATAATAGTAGATATATAGTCCTTTAAGGGGCTATAGATAGCTATAAATATAATATATAATAGCTATAATAGAATCTAAGATTATATATTAAAACTATCTTAAATACTTAATAAATTTAATTATAGTTTTAAGAAAGGTAAGTAGCTTCCTAAATCTATTAAAATCTAATTCTTACTCTATAATCTTAGTAAGATATAGGAGATATTCTTTATATCTTATCTTAATAGTTACTATAATAAGAGAACTACTATATTTAATAGTATTATATAGATTCTTATTTAGGAGGAGATGCATATAAAGTTTAATATATTATCTATAAATATTATAAAAGTATAGAAAGAGAAGAAGCTAGCTTAGAAGGGTAGTAATTCTAAGGATAAATTAAATTAATTAAATTAATTAAATTAGTTTAATTCTAATTTAAATAATTAGAAAGATTCTAATAGCAAGGTTCCCTAAGAAATTAGAAAGAACTAGAAGTATTACTATTATAGTAAAATAGGCTATAAGAAGCCTAACTACTAGGAGTTAAATCTAGATAAGAAGCCTAATAAGAAGTCTTTATCTAATTAATCTAATAATTATAATTATACTTATGTAATAGGTATAGATAATAAGATACCTAATAACTAGTATTTAACTATCTTAATATTTAAAGAAATAATACTTACCTTCTATACTATTAATAATAATAATAATAGAGTCTTTACCTCTACTAATAATAATAATTTAATTAATAATAATAGTATCCTTACCTCTAAACTAAATAAATAAGATATTAAAGATATATAGATAGTAATTATTACTATTAATCTAGCTCTATGCCTGCATGCTAGTACTAATAACTAGATTATTAATTCTAGAGCTACTAAGCACTTTATTATAATATCTATAAACTTTATAGATAGCTTAAGGAAGCTATGTAAATAGGGAATTAAGATAGTAATAGAGTAAATTATATATTCTAATTTAATTAGGGATATTATCTTATATCTTATATATCTAGGTGGATATACTAGATATATTATTATTACTAATATTCTCTATATTCCTGAAGTAGTAGTTAACCTTCTAAGCACTATTTAATTAGGCTATAAGGGTCTAGGAGTTAATCTTCTACTAGATAGTATTATTATTACTTACTTATTAGATAAAATAATTATTAGATATAGAGATATTATCTAAAATACCTATATTCTTCATCTTATAGGAAGCAACACTACTATTAAGGCTAATAAGCTAGTTAAATTAACTAAGCTAGATATACTATTTAAGATATAGCTAATAGCATTCCCTTACTACCCTAAAAGAGATAATAACTAGCTATTCTCTTAGTAAGATTACTTACTATAAGAAGATTATAAGTGAGCTAAGTAAGAATTAGTAAAACCTTATTCTAATATTAAAACTTATATCTAGACTAGATAAGAGGTCCTAAGCAAGTAATATATACTTATTTTAGATCTATTATATAGTAATTATGCTGGTATTTACACATTAAAGAAAGATAAGGTTAATTTAATAATCTAGCACTACTATTTTATATATTTATCTATTCCTAATATCATCTATATATCCAAAATAGTTAATAGAATAGATATTAAGGGACTATTAATTCCTAAGCATGCCTATAAATCTTATATAGTAACTAATATAATAGTCTATAAGGGGTATATTACTATATCTCCTATTAAGTAATATAGGGAGTGTATCTTTATTAATATTAGTAGTAGCTATAATAATATACTAGATAATTATATTACTAGAGCTTACTACTAGATGATTATTATAGATTAGTTTAATAGCTAGGTTACTATCTAATTACTTAAATTTAGATACTAAGTAATACTACTTATTAAGCTCTTTATTAAAAAAGAGAAGCATGCAGGTATTAAGGTATAAATTATTTATACTAATAATAGAGGAGAATTTATTAAGAAAGAGAATTAAGCATAGGCTAGAGCTAAATCTATTAAATAGGAACTTATAGTACTATATACTTATAGTTAGAATCCTATTATGGAATATCTCATACTGTACAAGGGATATCGCATAGCACTCTGAAGAGTAGGTCAAGCTTTAATGTAGGCTGGCCATTGGGAAGGGAAGGGAAGGGAATGGGAATTCCCACTGCTATATCCCCTCCCATTTTACCCTTAGATATAAGAATCCCATCCTAATACCTTAGTTCTATAGGAGTCCTAAAAGATTAGGGATAGGAAGGGAATCTTCCTTCCTTCCTACCTTACCTATTAGTAGGAATTCCTTTCCTATTAAGAAAAAATAGGAAGAGATTCCTATTAAACTAATCTAATATACTAGGAATCCTATCCTATTTAATATTATAATTAGGAATTCCTATCCTATTAAGAAAATCTAATAGGACTCCTATTAGGAAATAGGAATCCCTATACTAATCTATATAAAGTAAGGTATTATATAACTTATAGGTATACTATACTATTATAATCTTACTTATATTAAGTAAATAATAGAGATAATAATTATAAGTAATAATTAAGGAAAAACTTTATTTCTCTATATTAACCTCCTAATATTAATACTTAATTAATAATAATTATTAAAATATTTATAGGTATAACCTCCTCCTCTACTTCTATACTAAATCTTAAACTTAGAGTAAAAATAATTTCTATTATAGTAGATATATAATACTTCTTAACCTCTAGAGGTAAAATATCTTTAAACTTATTATTAAAAATATACTTACTTATTAAGCTAGTATCTTTAAGATATAAAAGAATATATTTTAGAAGTATAATTCTTTTAATAGTACTGCTATATATCTTTAATTATTAGTAATAATAAATATTATAATTAAGATTAAATACCCTCTCTACTAGAATACTAGTTAGAAAGGTAGAAAGAATATCCTAAGCTATTTTTATAATAGTTAGATAATAATTCTTTAGATCTCTCTAATAGCTAAGGAGGTCCTTTCTATAGACTAGTAATAATAGAGAATTATAAAGATAATATTTAATCTCTATATAAGGTATAGTTATTATATATTACTAGTTAGTACTAAATATACTATTAAGATCCTAGAGAAGAATAAGAAAGATTAATAAATAATTATTACTAGAAATTATTATTATACTAATCTTAATACTTATATTATCCCTAGTCTCTTACTTTTATTATTTTAGCTTAAGATAAAGATAGTTTTCCTTATAATAAGAAATAATCTCTTATTTATATTATAATTACTTCTATAGCATCTAGTCCTTAGTATTATATATTTATATTTAGTAAGTTAGATTAAGAATAGTAGTAACTATATATATTCTTTTATACTAACTAGTAATATTTATATAGTACTTAGCTAGTTTCTCCTTTACTATATTAATAGCCTTATTAAGGGAATTCTATTATTTAGATTTAATCTAAGCCTCTTACTTAAGTTTCTCTAGATATTAAAATAGTTTATTATAGACCTACTAACTATAATAAATAGTAATTCTATAAGAGATTAAGATTAACTCTATAAACTAATAAAATAGAAATAGTAAGATAATTAAGTATCTAATCTACTTCTACTTAATATTAGATAAACTAAGTACTTTTATTCTTAAATTTTTATTTAATATAGTCTAATTATTAATTAACTCTCTTAGGAAGAGAGCCTAAGTTACTATAGTAAAAATAAAGTTCTATTAGGTATAGATATCTTAAATTATTTAAAGAGGATCTTTATAGTATTTTATTTATACTTATTAAAAACCTTTACTTTACTATAGAGATGCATTAATTATATTTATAAAAAAATAAATCTAATTATAATTATAAGCCTCTATTAAGCTATTACTAGAAATTATTATTAAAAACTATTATATACCTTCTATAGGACCTTTCTAAATAAATATAACTATTTAGAAATTATTACCTCTATCTTATTATTATTATAAAAGATATATACTTAATTATCCTTAGTCTCTAAATTAAAGGTTATAATAATCTTCTTAATAACTAGCTAAATAATATAAGTAAGATATAGTAATATATTCTATTCTAAAGACTAAAAATATTAAGAGTAACTTTTAAGGAGGTTTATAAGGATTTATACTATAGTCTTATTATTTAAAGTATTATCTACTATTATATCTAGAACTTAATTATTAAGTTTAAAGTCCTTAAGTATCTAATAAAGAATAGAACTAAATATTTAACTAGTATAAACTTCTAATAAAGATTAAAAGATTAGGAGTACCTTCTTTCTCTCTTAAAATATAGTTATAAAAGACCTAATAACTATAATAAATATAATATTATTAGGGCTTATCTAGTAATTAAATATAAGTAAAACCTTTTATCTATTAAAAAGATTAATAAGTAGACCTAATAAGACCTAAGTATAGTAATTATTAATAAGGGTATATATCTTTATCTATTAAGGTATTATAATATTAGACTATAGTATTTAGAGTAGTATACTAAATAATTTATTCTTAATTATATAGAAGGAAAGGTTTAAAGAGATAATTATATTAATAATAAATTAAGTAACTATAATCTCTATTCTTTAGAGTACTCTACTCTTAGTAGGTATTAAGCTAAAGATAGATATAAGTATTATTTATAAATATATTTATTTTTATAATAAATAAATCTATAATTATTATATAAAACTATTATCTATACCTCTATAGTAAAGTATTAAAGGGAAACTTATAATAATTTTTTTTTTATTTAATAACTTCTTTTATACTAT
>NW_025091222.1:788425-791040 GCF_018404265.1 Aspergillus viridinutans | reverse complement strand
CTAAGGCCTTAACTCTTTTATTATAGAATTATTAATAAATTAATTAATTATACTTTAAACTTAATTAAAAGGCTATAGTATCTAGATTTATTTTAATATATATTAAAGAAGAGTATATATAATATATTATAATAATAATAAAATATTAYAGACTCTATAGAAACTAGAAGTATAAACTTTATAGGTATATACCTTTATTATATATATATATCTATAACTTATCTATCTATATGCTATTAAGACTTAAGTATAAAGTCCTAATTATATATATTTTAATTAGTTTACTATAATCTTATAATTCCTCTAAAGTATTATACTCTAGAGATAAACTATTTATTATAAATAACTTAGATTACCTACTATAAATATATTATTATTACTCTATAATAATAATTATATTAGATTTAGTTATTATACTAACTAAATAACTAGTTTTAAATTAATTATATATCTATAGCTAAGTAGTAAGATTTTTTACTTCTTATACTTATACCCTCTTAGCTTAGTATTTAAATCCTATATAATATATATTTAATTTTTTTTTTTTTCCTTTTAGTTTATTAAGGTAATAGTTTTAGGTAATAAAAGAAGAAGATAATAGTTTTAAATAATAATAGAAAAAGATAATAGTTCTAGATAATAATAAAGCTTAGATTTCTATTATTAAATTAGAACTACTAATAAAAATCTATAACTAGGTATTATATAGCTAAGACTAGCTAATCTATAATAAAGTTATTAAGATTATTCTTAGACTCTATAACCTTCTTATTAATTTTTATTTTATTATTATTACTAAAGACTTCTACCTTACTATTATTTATATCTTTATTATTAAAATCCTCTATCTCTATATTTAAGATATTAGTATAGAAGTCTACTAAATATATATTAATCTTATTCTCTAGTATATTTAGGGCTTTAAGTTTATTATATATATTCTAGAGGGTATATCTTTTAAGAGAAATAACTAGTTAATATTATTTAGTAATCTAGATTTACTTCTTATCTATAGCCTCTATGCTTTTCTACTTAAATAATATTAGTATAGAATACTAATTATTACTATTAGCTATTACTTTAAGCTTATATTTATTATTAGCCTTATATATTTCTTTATATTTCTATTAGGCTTTCTCTACCTCTTCTATAGCTTTATAAATATATATCTATAATTTAAATTACTTCTTAGACTTCTACTCTTAAAAGTACTTTTCTTTAAACTCTTTAACTATATTTTTCTCTAAGACTATTTAGTATTTAGAGTTTAAAGTTTACCTAATTAAAATTAGTAAGGAAGCTATTTAGCTATAAAGTTCTCTAGCTTACTATAAATTAGTTTCTTTAAGCCTCTTTAAGTAATTATATTTAGTTTTCTAATCTATATTACTATATTATTATAGTTCTAACTTATCTCTAGTTTATTACTAATATATAATATATATATAAATAATATAAGGAGTTTCTAATAGCTTCTTTAGTATTTTAATCTATAGTAGTAATAGTTAGTTATAATAGTTATAAGAATAAGTAGAAGATGCTTAAGGTTCTTATACTAATATAGTTATTATTAGTTAGAAGGTTAAAAGGTATATTTCCTATTAGATAAGATTAAGATAGGTAGTAATAAGAGATAGTATAAAAAGATAGTTAAATAAGGGATAAATAAGAGGTAAGTAAGAATTATCTAATCTAAAAGAGTAAATATTAATAGAGAATTAGGAAGATATAAGGTCTAAGGCTTATTTATATAAATATATATCTTTTAATATTTACTTTCTTTATACTTAGTAAATATTTACTTCTTTATTAATATAGATATTTACTTTCTTTATACTTAGTAAATATTTACTTCTTTATTAATATAGATATTTACTTTCTTTATTTACTAATATATCTCTTTATCTTTCTATATCTCTCCTACTTTTTTTATCTTTATATTTCTCTCCTTTAAGCTCTATTTTCTATCTTTCTACTATCTCTATATTTTATCTTTAAGCTACTTTTCCTAATATCTTTATCTTTTATTACTATCTTTTATTACTATCTCTTATTACTATCTTACTAGCTATTATAAGTAGACTAATAACTAGAGAAAAGTCTATTAATAGTCTTATAATATACTTAAAGTATAGTATTAAAGATACTAATAAATCTTATCTAAAGAGAGTAAAAGATATATCTAAAATACTATAATATAATAATAGTAATAGATAATAGATATAGTCTATTATATATCTACTAAGAATAGCTTCTATATTATATTATTTATAGAATAGAAAAGCTATATAGAAGCCTAGGTCACTAAGAATACTAGCTATATTATTAAGGACTATAAACTATAGGTTAAAAGGAAGCTAACCTAGCTAATCTAGTAGATATAAGCTAAAGATCTATTTAAGAATATCTAAAGTATATTAGCTTATATCTTTATATTTAGGTAATAGTTAGGGGTAATAATTCTTAGGGCTATTATATAAAATTAGTTATTACTAATAGAGTATTAGAACTATTATTCTATAGATAACCTTCTAATATCTTATTTAAAAGATTATTAATAATATTTACCTAGATATAAGCTTTAAAATAACTAGATCTATAATTAATACTCTATA
>NW_025091222.1:783711-787180 GCF_018404265.1 Aspergillus viridinutans | reverse complement strand
CATTACTATATTTTCTATGATTATATTTAGTCTAGTAATAATTATAGGTAATAGTTAGTAAATACTTTAGTATTAAGGCTATATTTAAAAATTTAGAACTTCTATAGGAAATCCCTTCCTATTCTAGTATACTTAATAGGAATCCTATTCTAAAGCTAAGAAAATATGGGATTCCCTAACCTAAATATCTAAGATAATGGGACTCCTAAGAAAGAAGTAGGAAAATAGGATAGGATATCTATTAATATAGGAAATCCTATATAGTTAGCCCTTCCTATCTAGATTATGCTATTCAGGAGTCCCATCCTATTAGATATATTAGGGAAATCCCCTGGGAATCCTAAAATAGGATGGGAAATTAATATGGGATGCCCATTTCCCAATGGGAGGGAATTTCCCATGGGATTTCCCTCCCACGCGGCCAGCCTACTTTAATGTAATTAGGAGTCATGAGCTAGATTATATCTAGGTTAGATATAAGTTTAACTAGATAGAAGAGATATTATAATAGAAAGTAATTTATTTATTCCTTAAATAGTAATTATAATCTTTTCTAAAGAATAATATAGTTAGAAGAAGATCCCTCTACCTTTAGTAATAATATTATTATTATCCTAGTYATCTACCTCAGGGGTTAAGCCCTAAAATAGATATAAGTAATTAACTAGAATTAATACTATATTTCTCTACTATATTACCTCCCCCCCTTACTACCCTATTACCCTTAATAGATCTCCTAAATTAAGGAGTTCTATCTTTATTATAAGACTAGGCTGGCTGTTGGGAAGGGAAGGGAAGGGAATGGGAATTCCCACTGCTATATCCCCTCCCATTTTACCCTTAGATATGGGAATCCCATCCTAATACCTTAGTTCTATGGGAGTTCTAAAAGATTAGGGATAGGAAGGGAATCTTTCTTCCTTCCTACCTTACCTATTAGTAGGAATTCCTTTCCTATTAAGAAAAAATAGGAAGGGATTCCTATTAAACTAATCTAATATACTAGGGATCCTATCTTATTTAGTATTATAATTAGGAATTTCTATCTTATTAAGAAAATCTAATAGGACTCCTATTAGGAAATAGGAATCCCTATACTAATCTATATAAAGTAAGGTATTATATAACTTATAGATATACTATATTATTATAATCTTATTTATATTAAGTAAATAATAGAGGTAATAGTTATAAATAATAATTAAGAAAAAACTTTATTTCTCTATATTAATCTCCTAATATTAATACTTAACTAATAATAACTATTAAAATATTTATAGATATAACCTCCTCCTCTACTTCTATACTAAATCTTAAACTTAGAGTAAAGATAATTTCTATTATAGTAGATATATAATACTTCTTAACCTCTAGAGGTAAAATATCTTTAAACTTATTATTAAGAGTATACTTACTTATTAAGCTAGTATCTTTAAGATATAGAAAAGTATATTTTAGAAGTATAATTCTTTTAATAATATTACTATATATCTTTAATTATTAGTAATAATAGATATTATAACTAAGATTAAATATCCTCTCTACTAGAATACTAGTTAAAAAGGTAGAAAGAATATCCTAAGCTATTTTTATAATAGTTAGATAATAATTCTTTAGGTCTCTTTAATAGCTAAGAAGGTCCTTTCTATAGACTAGTAGTAATAAATAATTATAAAGATAATATTTAATCTCTATATAAGGTATAGTTATTATATATTACTAGTTAGTACTAAATATACTATTAAGATCCTAGAGAAGAATANATAATATTTAATCTCTATATAAGGTATAGTTATTATATATTACTAGTTAGTACTAAATATACTATTAAGATCCTAGAGAAGAATAAGAAAGATTAGTAAATAACTATTACTAGGAATTATTACTATATTAATCTTAATATTTATATTATCTCTAGTCTCTTACTTCTATTATTTTAGCTTAAGATAAAGATAGTTTTTCTTATAATAAGAAATAATCTCTTACTTATATTATAATTACTCCTATAGTATCTAGTCCTTAGTATTATATACTTATATTTAGTAAGTTAGGTTAAGAATAGTAGTAACTATATATATTCTTCTATACTAACTAGTAATATTTATATAATACTTAGCTAGTTTCTTCTTTACTATATTAATAGCCTTATTAAGGGAATCTTATTATTTAGATTTAATCTAAGCCTCTTACTTAAGTTTCTCTAGGTATTAAAATAGTTTATTATAGATTTATTAATTATAATAAATAGTAACTCTATAAGAGATTAAGATCAACTCTATAAATTAGTAGAATAGAAATAATAAGATAATTAAGTATCTAATCTACTTCTACTTAATATTAGATAGACTAAGTACTTTTATTCTTAAATTCTTATTTAATATAGTCTAATTATTAATTAACTCTCTTAGAAAGAGAGCCTGAGTTACTATAATAAAAATAAAGTTTTATTAGGTATAGATATCTTAAATTATTTAAAAAGAATCTTTATAGTATTTTATTTATACTTATTAAAAATCTTTACTCTACTATAGAGATATATTAATTATATTTATAAGAAGAAAGATCTAATTATAATTATAAGTCTCTATTAAGTTATTACTAAAAACTATTACTAAAAACTATTATATATCTTCTATAGAACCTTTCTAAATAAATATAACTATTTAGAAATTATTACCTCTATCTTACTATTATTATAAAAGATATATACTTAATTATCCTTAGCCTCTAAATTAAAGATTATAATAATCTTCTTAATAACTAGCTAAATAATATAAGCAAGACATAGTAATATATTTTATTTTAGAGACTAAAAATATTAAGAGTAACTTTTAAAAAGATTTATAAGAATCTATACTATAGTCTTATTATTTAAAGTATTATCTACTATTATATCTAGAACTTAATTATTAAGTTTAAAGTCCTTAAGTATCTAATAAAGGATAGAACTAAGTATTTAACTAATATAAGCTTCTAATAAGAGTTAAAAGGCTAGAAGTACCTTCTTTCTCTTCTAGAATATAGTTATAAAAGATCTAATAACTATAATAAATATAATATTATTAGGGCTTATCTAGTAATTAAATATAAGTAAAACCTTCTATCTATTAAAAAGGTTAGTAAGTAGACCTAATAAAATTTAAATATAGTAGTTATTAATAAGGGTATATATCTTTATCTATTAAGATATTATAATATTAGGCTATAATATTTAGAGTAATATACTAAATAATTTATTTTTAATTATATAGAAGGAAAGGTTTAAAGAGATAATTATATTAGTAATAAGTTAAGTAACTATAGTCTTTATTCTTTAAAGTACTCTACTCTTAGTAGGTATTAAGCTAAAGATAGATATAAGTATTATTTATAAATATATTTATTTTTATAATAAATAAGTCTATAACTATTATATAAAACTATTATCTATACCTCTATAGTAAAGTATTAAAGGGAAACTTATAATAAT
>NW_025091222.1:777520-778816 GCF_018404265.1 Aspergillus viridinutans | reverse complement strand
CTTATTATTTATAGTTACCATTACTATATTTTCTATGATTATATTTAGTCTAGTAATAATTATAGGTAATAGTTAGTAAATACTTTAGTATTAAGACTATATTTAAAAATTTAAGACTCCTATAGGAAATCCCTTCCTATTCTAGTATACTTAATAGGAATCCTATCCTAAAGCTAAGAAAATATAGGATTCCCTAACCTAAATACCTAAGATGATAGGACTCCTGAGAAAGAAGTAGGAAAATAGGATGGGATACCTATTAATATAGGAAATCCTATATAATTAGCCCTTCCCATCTAGATTATGCTATTCAGGAGTCCCATCCTATTAGATATATTAGGGAAATCCCCTGGGAATCCCAAAACAGGATAGGAAATTAATATGGGATGCCTATTTCCCAATGGGAGGGAATTTCCCATGGGATTTCCCTCCCACGCAGCCAGCCTATATAAGACTTAGTATTATCTTTATTATCCCTATTATTATCTCCTTTTCTATTACTATCTCTATTATTATCTCCTTTTTTATTATTATTATTACCTTTATTAGGCCCCTTCTTATTATTATTAGCTATACTAGTAGTATTATCTTTATCTTTCTTATTATTATTAAGATCTATATTACTAGCACCCCTAGTAAGATCTAGTAGAGGAATATTATTATTTCTTTTATCTAAGATAGATATAAGTTTATTTACTAGAGTCTTAGATATAATTATAAGTATTTATATTAATAATCTCCTTACCTTACTTAGGATAGCTATTAAAGATATATCCCTCTATTAAATCTTTTTATTATATTCCTACTTTATTACTTCTTCTTTAAGATAAGTAAAAGTAGAGTTAGAGCTATAAATCTTCTACTTAGTAGATTTAAATCTCTTTATTATTTTTTCTACTAAAATAATAATATTATTTATAGCCTTCTGTAGAAATTCTTATATAATATTAATAAGCCTATAAAATAAGATATTTGATTTATTTATAACCTCTAGATTATCCTACCTAAGTTAACTAATAAGTACTACTCTAATATATATTTAAGGTATAAGAAAAATAGAAGGTCCCTAAGGACTAATAAATTAAAACTATAGTATTAATCTATTTAGCTAGGTATTAGATAATATTAAATTTTTTAAATACTTTTATAACTTTATAATAATCTCTATTCTTAGGACCTCTAGATCCCTCTAACTTTTATTCACTACTATAAAAATAATAGGAAAGTCTAGTATAAGTTCTAATTTCTTAATATAGATCTCTAGTATTATTACTATTTTAGTAATAAGCTATAGAG
>NW_025091222.1:763067-773385 GCF_018404265.1 Aspergillus viridinutans | reverse complement strand
ATAATTTTAAGAAAGAGAATTAATAAAATTAAGGACTTTAGATAAAACTAGAAAATAAGAAATTTATAAGGTGGTAGTTATTTTATTATATTACTTTTAGGTAAATAATAGAGAATTATATAATCCTTTAGTCTATAGAAATTAATATAATTAGCTGAATATTAATTAGTCAGATCTAGATTAGGGAAGATAGAAATATAAGTTTAAAATATCTCTCCCCCCCTTAATTTATAGTTAACACCCTCATTATTATGAGTATAAATTACAAATTAATTAAACTTAATATAAGGGAAAGGTGAAAGAAGTAGAAAGTAAAAGATAAGAAAGAATAAAAGAAAAGTAAGGTTATATAAGCTACTTATAAACTAATAAAAAGATTAAAGACTAATAAAGAAATAGTAAAACCTTATTATCTAACTTTAGATACCTTAAATAAAGTATTCTATACTTATAGATTATAGTAAAGAAATATAAAATAATTAATAAAGTTAGTTTAATTATAGTAGAGGGATGACTATTATAAATAATAAATTATTAGAGATAAGGTCTTTATTATAGATTATTAGCTAAGTTAAATCTCTTTAAGCTATATCTATATATAGAGATATAAAGGTAGAATCTATTTTATTTAAAATTTTAGCTATTCTTAAGTTTGCCTTACTAGGTTAATTTAAGGTAAAGAACTATTTTAACTAATTACTATAAACTATTATCTAGAATATAGTGCTATTAAGTTCTTTTAGTAAGTATAAACTATTTATAAGAACCTAATAAATATAATATAGTCCTAACTATCTAAATACTATCTTATTAGAATATAAAGTTTCTAACTTACTATTATAAAGTAGAATAAGATTATCTTCTTATAATACTTTTTTTTAGAGATAATTCTAGTTATTAAATACCTTACCTCCTTCTTCTCTTTTTTACTAGACTCTTATAATAACTTTAGTAATATTATTATCCCTTTATTTAATCTACCTTACTCTTATTATAACCAGATCTCCAGTGTCTTAAATCTTATTCTAGGATAGTATCTACTATATTAGAACTTCTAATTTTACTAGTAGAATAGCCTCCTATCCTATAAGTATCCTAAAGGGTGTTATTCCTATTATATCTTTTATAATATTATAATTAGCCTAAAGGACTATAGGGAGGTGTTACTACTACTAAATACTCCTAGTTTTAGTAGTTAATATCCTTAGGGCTTTAATAATTAGCTTATACCTAACTTTAATAAATCTATTAGCTTAGTAATTATATAATAATATCTAAATATAGTAGGCTTTATATCTCTTATAGAGAACTATAATAATATTCTTTATTTCTAGACTATTATTTAAAACTAGAATCTTAATATAACTCTATCTTATAAAGATATCTTTAAAGATAAATTTAGCTATAACTACTACTATTAGAGCTATTATTACTTAGGCTTCTATCTATCCTAATAAGGATTCCCTAGCTATAACTAAGTAATATAGGGTTATACTCTTATAGGTAATATAAATAATATCTATATATTATTTTTAAAGTAGTCTACTAGATTTAGTAAGAGTTATCTCCTTCTTAAGCTATAATCCTACTACTCTTTAGTATTTATTATAAGATTTATACTAATCTAAAATATCTTTCTATAAACTAGACTACTAATATTAGATAGTAATTTTATAGTAAGTACCTTCTCTACCTTAATACCCTAACTTATTATATATAGTAGATAAAATCCTTTAATATTATTACTTATTATCTACTATCCTATAAACTAGTTTAGACTTCCTAGATCTCCTAAATAGGATATAATCTTAGATAAGAAACTTTATAGCCTTTTTCTTAAATCTTTAGAATTTATTAGTATCCATCCCATCAGGCCTTTCTAAGATTAATAACTATTTTATAATTTAGTATAACTCCTTTATCTATATTTCTAATTTAACTAAGAATAATGTATCCTCTCCTTAAGAGTCTAGTAGTAAAATATAGAATATTATACTTAGAGTTGCATTTGGTGTGAGTTCAGGCGAGTTCAAAACTAGTTGGCACTGAACTACTGTGATTTTAAGTTTAAATTTTAGAACCTGCAGCCAACCCAGATCTGATCCAGGTTAGTGGTAGTTTCACTGCAAAAACCCACTACTAGGCCTAGCTAGGCCTAGCTAGGCCCCTACTAACTAACCATAGTTAGATTTAGTTTGATTTTGAGTTGGTTAAACTGCTACCCCTTGGTGAATTTTAATGGTTTTTAAATTTTAATGCCTCATTAAATGCTATATTATCTATTATAATATCACTATGCTAATTAAAAATTATTATTTTTATATGAAATATATCATAATTATCATCATACTAATCTATATCTAAAATTTTAATTCAATATCTATAGGGCTGAATGGGGGGTGGTTAAAAAATTATTTTTAAACTATAGTAGTTATTAACTATTAGTTATATATATATATATATCCACACCACTTTCATACCACCCCATGATGAAAATGATTATTCCTCTATATCTCAGCAACCACTAGGTATTTTAAATTAATATTTATATCACTAGATAGCCTGGATCAGGGGCTATCTAGTGATATCAAAATTATTAGTGAAATACTAGAAATTAGTGATTTCTATCTAAAATAGATTAGGTGGTTTTACCTAATCTATAAAAACTGCAGAAATTAAAACTGACAGTTTTTACTGAACCTAAATTGGGCCTGGGGTAGGGAACTTAAACCTAAAGTAATTCCCTAGGCTAGGCCCTAAGCCTAACCTACTGTGGGTTTGGTAAGGGTTAGATTTGATTTTTATGGTTCGGTTATGCAACTCTAATTATACTAAACTATATATCTAAAAACTCTTTAATATTATTATTTTCTACTTCTTAAATATCCACATGTGTGGGCAGTGTTTAAGATAAACTATTAGTTATAGTATTCTTTAAACCTAGAATATAATAAATAGTAAAGTTAAAGAGTTAAATCTATATAATCTACTATACTATTATAGCTCCTAGAAGGTTAGTTACTATTTAATTTAATTATATAACTAGAGTTATAGCATCTACTTCTAATATAAAATAATATCTATAAAGCTAGGTATAAAACTTCTTAAGAGACTTAAGCACTATATAGTATTTCTTTTTTCTAATATTATAATTTACCTTTATATCTATCTAGATACTACTTTTAAAATAGATTAGATACCTCTTATTAGTTCTAGTCTTATATTATATTAAATTCCCTCCCTAATCTTCTTTACTAATATTATAGATAAGAATAACTTCTTTTATCTCTATTATTAATCTATCCTTAAGCTTCTTTAGATATTCTAAAGACTTAAGGGCTAGAGCTAATATAAGGGCTATCTTAAGCTAATCTATAATTAGTTACTTAGTTCTTCTCTAGATAAAGGTTACATCTTTTTAGAAGAGAGTATAGATAGATTCTATAATAAGAATAAAACCTTTAATCTATATCTAATAATATACTATAATACTAATAAATAATCTAGCTTTATATAYATTCTAATAGGATAGCTAATCTATAATCTTAATAATCTTTATTTTCTCTAGATACCTTCTATTATAATTATAAATAAAATCTATAATCTTAAGAGTAGATACTAAAAATTAAGACTTTACTCTAGAAATAATAAACCCTAAGAGTTTAATACTATAGAGTATTTAATCTAGATTAAGTAAATATTTAAAAATAAATTAATAAACTCTAGGAAGCACCTCCTTCTTATTATATTTTATTTTTAGTTTTTTTACTCCTATATTATCTAAGAAGAGGCTATAATATTTTAGAGTATTATCTTCTAGTACTTTTTCTATTATATACTAAAAGATTAGTACTAAGTTTATCTATCCTTAGGGTAGAGTGGTTATTTAAAGTAAATCTAATAATATTATAAAGTCTATAAGATTATATAATTATAGTGCTAATAGTATTCTATTATATCTAGAGAAGAGATTAACTATAGATACTATTATTATATCTATAAAGTCCTCTAAAAACTTATCTATATTTAGGGGTAAATTTATATCTTAATATAAGACTATATTTAATTTAAGAGCTATATTAATAAGCTAATAAGATAAAGTATTTTTTAGTATAAAAAACTACTTATTCCTATATAGTCCTCTTCTAGGTTCTAAAACCTTTATTTTTAATTATTTCTTAAGAATTTAAATTATAGTTAATATTAATATCTTTAGAATTAGAATATTTTTCTCCTACTATAGTTTATATAGAATAGTCTAGATTTTAATTAATAGAATTACTTTAAGAATTACTATCTCTTTCTCTTTAAAGTTCTAAGCTAATATTATTTCTCTAGTATATAGGATTTTAATAAGAAATTCTCTTTCTTATAGTATAATATCTAGCCTAATCTTTAACTAAGCTAGTTATTCTAGTATAAGCCTTAAGCCTCTTATAATTTTAGATACCTTTAGCTTAATAAATTATTAGTATTATATATCTAGTAAATTAATCTTCTTTATACTATCTTCTACTAATATTCTAAGAGTAGTATCTTTCTAGTTTCTTTCTCTAAGTAGTTCTATATTTATTAGTACTATTATATTTATTAGTTAAACTTTTAGAGCCTTATATTTATATATAGTATTAGTAAAATATTATTAGTAAAGTGTCTTGTAATCTACTTTCTAAGATATTTATATAACTATTTTATATATCTATTTATATAATTTCTATCTATTATATAGTTAAAATAATCTTCCTTAATTTCTTTTATTAGTACTTAAATTTTTATCTATCTTAGATATAAGTTCCCTTATCTTAACTCTACTTCTATAAGTAGTATCCTTCTTAGATATAAGTTCTTTATTTCTAACTAACCCTTCTTAAAGTTATATCTAATCTAGATATAAGTTTCTTAACCTCTTTTTTAATTAAATTCTACTTATCTTATACCCTCTTAGTAGGTCTTACTATCTACTAAGATTTAATCTATAGATTTCCTTAGTATTTAATTTTCCTTATCTTTAGATACTAATATCTAAACTCCTTCATCTTTAAATACCCCTTTTTAATTTTTATTCTATAGATTAGAAGGGGAGAAAACCAGAATTAATACTTTTCTTTTTCTATTTAGTAATATAATAATAGTTTCTATTAATCTATTCTTTAGAGTAATATAGTATAACCTTACTTAATATTTAAATAGCTGACTTAAAATATAATTTAGATAAAGGAGTATTAATAATAAAGAATAAAATTTAATATAAAAAATCTCTAATTATAATAGATATATATTTATAAATATTAAAGAACTTTATTAATCTACTATTAGTGCTCTATATAAATCTATTATTTAATAATATAATAGGTAGTTATAATCTAGCTATAAGTAAGTAGTATATAATATTAATTTTAGCTCTATTATTAATTATAATTCTTAAGCTAAAGATTAGATCCTCTTTACTAATAATTATAGCTACTCTTAGAGTTATTATTATATATAATACCTCTTCTACTTACTTCTCCTCTTCTAATTCTTATTTAACTAAAGAAATATTAGTAGTAATATAGTTTACCTAAGATTAAAACTATTTATCTATATTATAAGCTATTATAGATACTTATTATTYYTTAATAGAAGAGAAGAAGGCTTTATAAACTATAGATAATATTTTTATTAGTTTACTAACTAATAGTTTTACCTTTCTAGCTAAGATTTAATTTATAATTAAGAAAGTATTAAAATCTCTCTTTTTTAAGAAGTCTATTAATTTTAGTTTTCTTTTTTACTTCTCTCTCTTAGTCTTTTAGATCTTCTATAGTATTTCTTTTTATTAAGCTTTCTTTTTAAAGTTAGTCCTATAATACTATTCTATTTTTACTATTTTTATTAATAGTAGATTCTCTTCTATATAAGCATTCTTTATAAGAATATCCTAAGCTTTTTTTATAGCTACTAATTTATAGCTATCTTTCTTATTAGAGCCTACCTCTACTACTTAATTATAGTATCTAATACTAGTATCTAAAACCTTATCTTTAGAACTATTAGATATATCCTTAATATTATATAATAAAAAGTTAATATTATACCTAACTAGCCTCTACTCTATTCTAATAATTATATATAAATATTCCTTAACTTACTTTTTTATATATTTACTATTCTAGAATAGGTATAGTAGAGCCTCTTTTATTCTAACTAATCTTTAATAAATCTTCTCTTTATAATTAAGATAAATAACTCCCTTCTTTAAAAACTTCTAATAAATAGGATAAGATAACTAGTTATGCTTATCTAGTATTAAATAGAATTAGTATTAATTTAGATTAAGTAGAATAAACTTAGATTATCTAGTATTTATATTTAAATATCCTTATTCTTAGCCTATATATAATAGGAATCTATTTCTTATATCTAGATATTTTATAAGTTCTATTTAATTTAATTATAACCCTTAAAGTTACTTACTAAGATTATTAATTTCTAACTTTACTAACTTAGTATTCTTTATTACTACTTAGCTAGCTTAAATAGAATCTAATTTTACTATCTTAGCCTTCTCTACTAGATATTCTCTATTAAATTTTACTAAGACTAAACTCTCCTTAGAGTCTACTTCCTTAAACTTATATAATAAAGTTTAACTATTTTCTATAACCCTAAGATTAGCTACTCTTTATAATACTATATTTACCTAAAATAATTTCTTAACTACCTCTTTTACTTTAGAATAGACTATAGAATTTAGCTTTTTAGTATTAAATCTCTTCTTCTAAAATAGCTCCTCTTATATAGAAGTAGAAAGACTATAAATAAATATTAGTATATAGCTATAAATATTAAGGTATCCTTCTTTCTCTAATCTTTCTAATATTAGATAAAATTAATAAATAAAACTATCTATATTAGTTTCCTTTTTTTTTATACTTATAAAGTTCTTAAGTTACTAAATATTAAAAATCTTTTAAGCTTTATCTAATTTTATATATTCTTCTTTTAGTAACTACTTTATAGTACTATAATTATCTTAGTTATATTTAGGAAGACTTATTACCTATATAAAAATAATATTATTATAATAATTTAGTATATATAATAATTTCTCTTTATCTTTAAAGATAAGATATCTTTAAAAGAGGTTATCTATAACTCTTAAGAAATCTATTATATTATTACTACTAAATTATAGGGCCCTAGCTATCTTAGGAGTAGGTATATTAACTTATAAAAGATACTTCTAATAAACTACTTTATTATCTTCTAGATTAATTATACCTCTAGAAGATTAATCTTATCTAAGATTATCTATAGAGATCCTAGAGCTAGAAGTTATAAAGCTCTCTCTAGATAAGATAAGATCTTTAGGTATTTTCTTTATATTAATAGGTATTATAATAGGGGTTTAAAATATTAGTAGTAGAAACTATTATTTTTTTAAAGAAATTTAATAACTTTTATAATATTCTTAAAGTTAGTTATAAAGAGCTATAAAAAATAATATTACTTTTTCTTACTTTTCTCTTTTTCTTACTAGAATATTTCTATATTTATCTTTCTTAATAATCTCTTAGTACTAAATTTCTCTATTTTCTATTAATATTTTTATTATTATTACTCTCTCCTCTAATACTCTTATTCTATAATATAAGGCTAGGTCTACTCCCTTATCTCTCCTTCTTAGACTAATTATATATTTACTTATCTATTTTAATATACTTTTAAATTTTAATATTATTCTATTCTTTCTATCTAGATACTTCTACTTCCTCTTCTCCTAATCTAGTTAGCTAATACTTAGGATTAAATAAACTTCCTATATTTTATAATACTTAACTTATAACCTTCTTTTAGATAGCTCCCTACTACTGTCATAAGAATACCCTATATAGATTACTAAAAGTATAAGAGATATTACATAGTACTCTAAAGAGTAGGTTAAGCTTTAATATAATTAGGAGTTATAAGCTAGGTTATATCTAGGTTAGATATAAGTTTAACTAGATAGAAGAGATATTATAATAGAAAGTAATTTATTTATTCCTTAAATAGTAGTTATAATCTTTTCTAAAGAATAATATAATTAGAAGAAGATCCCTCTATCTTTAATAATAATATTATTATCATCCCAGTCATCTACCTCAGGGGTTAAGCCCTGAAATAGGCATGAGTAATCAGCTAGAACTAATGCTATGTTTCTCTGCTATAATGCATATAATATTAATAAAAGTTTATACTATTATTAATAACAAAACCATTCCATGCAAACTATGGGGTGAAATTATAAAGGGAGTTATTCTAATTAAGAATATCTTACCTATTTAAGGTAAGAATATAACTCTATATAAAATATACTTTAGTAAACATCTAGACATCAGCTCTCTATGGATCTTAGGTTTAGTTAGATATCTTACTATTACTAATAAAATCAAATCTAAGCAGGGCATTATAAAGATTAATCTATATACTATTTACTACTATTTAGTTAGCTACACTAGCCTAGGCAAGTAATATATTATTTAGATACTAGTAACTAATAAAGTTAAATATATCTATAATATTATTTTTAAAGAAGGAAGTAATCTAGATCTCTATAGTAATCTAGATAATAATTATAATAAATTTATTAATCTACTAGCCATTCCACCTACTAACCATAATCTAAATAAGGTTATTAGTAATAATAATTTAGATTAAGATATTATTAAAGGCTGGGATTGTAGCAGGCAGGGCCCGCTGAGTGCTCAAGCCTACTAGGCACTCACAATCTGCCTCAGGCACTGATAAACTCTTATCTAGCAAGGACACTAGCAGTCATGTGACCCTCATAGTAATTAATATAGTAATTAATCTAGTTATATAATCTTGTCTACCATTTATATACTCCTTTTTATATTCAGCTGTTATGGCCCTAGTTAGAACCCTTTAGTAATTTCTTACTGTCCAAATCTAGGTCATAGATTTATAAGGCTTCTAGCCTGTAACATTAGAAATTACTCGCTACTAGATAGTTAGATAGAACTAGACGAACCAGACAAACCAGATGAACCAGATGAATCAGATAAACCAGATAAACTAGACAAACCAGACAAACCAGACGAAATAGTTAGATATCTATAATAGCTAAAACAGATGATATAGATAGCATAGATAGTATGAACTATAATAATATGTTATCACAGATGTCAACATTACTAGAAGGACTAAGTGAAGGATGCATGCAGTAATAGAATACTATATAGATAGACCCTATAGCCTAAATAGTCTAGTAATTATAAGAGATTATAGATTAAATAGCTTAGATAGAGGTGTAGTAGATAGCTACTACTCCCTAGATAGATACTACTTCTATAGCAGTAATGCCTACTACTTAGATAACTTCTATAGTACCTACTCCCACTACTACACCTATAAATAAACTAGTAAGAAGGCCTAAACTAATTCTACCTAACCCTAACTAATTTAATAGTATTAATAAGGCTATATATAATATCTTCTATTCTAACTTACTATAGAAGCTAGAAGTTAACTACTTTATATTTAGTAGTTACTATAACTATATATAGTATGCCTTCACTAGGCTTAAGGATTAGGCTGTAACTATAATAAGCCCTTAGATAGACTAGTATACCTAGAACTATAATATAATAGGAGCTAATCTAGATTATATAATTAGCTAGCTTAACCTTATATTCTAGGATAGAAATTATCCTAAGAAAGCTATAGAAGAACTATACTACCTATAATAGGATAACTATCCCTTTTATAATATACTAGTAGACTTTAACTAGCTACTAATAGAAGTAGAAGGTTATAGTTAGATTAATAATATAAAGTAAACCTTTATTAATAGCACCCTAAATATAGAAATATGAATATAACTCTTTAATATAGCTAAGAAAGTAAGTTTTAAAGGATATTACTAGTAGCTATAAATAATTATAGACTAAATTAAAGCTTTCCATGCACAGGGAGTAGCTTAAGCTAAATAGTATAGAAGAAATATATAGACTATAAACTATAGCTATATTACTTATATTCCTATACCCTTAATAAATCTAGTCTTAAGTATACTAGGTCCTAGTAATCCTATAGATTAGGAATTAACTACTATGACTCTAGCTTGCTAGTGTTAATGTGTAAAATAGGTTAATAAAGCTAAATAATCTTATTATTAGACTAAGGGTAGATGCTTGTGCTATAGAGCCTCTAACTATATAATTAAGGAATACTAGTACCTTAGGGCCATCCCTCTATAGAATAAAGAGGGGAACTAGCCCTACACTACTTAGGCTATAGGATCTATACTTAAAGATAAAGAAGGTAAATAGTC
>NW_025091222.1:594334-761912 GCF_018404265.1 Aspergillus viridinutans | reverse complement strand
GATGAGTAGCTAATAGTATTCTATATATAATTTAGCCTATTTAAATAGCTTATTACCCCCTTTAGTATAGTAAATATACTAAGCACCTTCTAATAATATATAAACTAGACCTTCTAAGACTTTCTAAATAAATTCACCTCTATATATATAGATAATATGCTAATCTTCACTAATAGCTTATTAACTAAGTATTAATAGTATGTCTAGCAGGTGCTGGAGCATTTAAAGAATATAGGGCTATAACTAGATATTAATAAGTATAAATTTAAGGTAAAAAGTATAAAGTATCTTAGATTTATTATTAAAGCTAGTAAGGGAGTATAGATAGATCCTACTAAGATAAAGGCTATACTAGAATAGTAGGCACTAACCTTAGTATATAGTATATAATTATTCTTAGGCTTTATAAACTTCTATTAATAGTTTATATAGGACTTCTTAGATATAGTATAACTATTAATAGTATTAATATATAAGGGGGCTCCTTTCCTATAGAGAGATAAGTAAGTAAAGGCCTTTAAGCTACTTAAGAAGATATTTACTATAGCCCTAATCCTTATGTAGTTTAACCCTAATAAGAGGATAGTAGTAGAGATAGATATATTAAACTAGGTAATTAGAGCTACTATATCCTAGTATAATAATAATAGTATACTAAGGCTAGTTACCTATATCTCTAAGAAGAATACACTAGCAGAGTATAACTATAAGATCTATAATAAGGAGTTACTAACTATTATTAATACTCTTAAGAAGTAGGAGTTAGAATTAATTAGCTTACTATAATTTAAGCTTATTATAGATTACTATAATCTTAAGTACTTTAAGATAGTCTATAGACTTAATAAATAGTAGATATATTAGTTATATATCTTAAGCTAATTTAACTATAAGATATACTACTAGCCTAGGAAGCTAGCTGCTTAGCCTAATACCCTTTTATAGAGGGAGTAAGATATACTATAGGATAAGGATGATAATAGGCTTAAGGTATATAATCACTACTTAGTTCTATTAAAGGTTATTACTAGCTAGATGTGGGTGAAAGTATTTCATATCTATAAAATAATATCTAGCCTAGACATAAGGTCACTAAGTAAATATAATAATTAATATACTAAGTAGTCCTATTATATAGTCTTTAGTATAATATCTATAGGTAGAGCACCCTTACCCCTAGAGAAATACTAGAAGAAGGCTACACTAAATAATATAAATCTATAAGAGATATATTAGGTAGTAGAGGAAGGGGCTATATAATTTCTAAAAGAGTTATATATTTAAGTATTAATTACTAAATATTTAATATTACTAGATGGTTATCTACTATACTAGGACTATAAATAGGTCCCTAATTTAGAGCCTCTATAAATAAGGATCCTATAAGAGATGCATAATTTAGTATTAATAGACTACCCTAGGAAGAATATACTATACTTAATAATTATCTAGAACTTCTACTAGCTAGAGCTCTCTGCAGATGTTTAATAATTTATATAGAACTATAATAAGTGTAGTGCTAATTATATATAGTATAAATAGTATTAGGGATTACTTAAGCTATTACTAATCCTAGATTATAAGTAATATAAGATTACTATTAACTTTATTATAAAGCTACCCACTTCTAACAGCTATAAGGATATTATAGTAATTAGTAATAGGCTTAGGAAGGGCATGATCTTAGTACCTTATAAGTAAATAGACTCTAAGATAGTTATCTAACTACTAATTAATTAGTTTATCAGATATTATAGTATTTCTAGTATAATTATATTAGACTATAGTCTATAGTTTATTAGTTAGTTCTAAGAGCACTTCTATAAATAACTAGACATCTAATAATACCTCTTAATAGCCTTCTACCTATAGATAGATAGGCAGATTAAGTAAATAAATATAATATTAGAGGCCTACCTTAGGAACTTCTATAGCTATACTTAGACTAATTAGAAATTATTACTACTAATAGCCTAATTAGTAATTAATAGCTAAGATACTATAAGTACAGGAGTTAGCCTATTCTTCCTAGACTATAAGTATAATATTAAGCTACTAGAGATTAAAGAGCTAGATTATAAGGTAGCTACTATCTATATAGCCTATTTACTAAAGATAAAAGCTAAAGTAATTATAATAAAGATAAAAGAAGCTACTAATATAGTATAGTTAGAACTAGCTATAGCCTAGTAATATTAAGAAGAGTATTTAAACTACTCCTACTTAGTAGCCCTATAATATACTATAAAATTAAAGATATAGTTAAACCTATAGAATATTTAAATAGATTACCTAAGCTAGAAGCTTAATATATAGTATGTAAAGTTTATAGTGCTTAAAGCTATTAGATTATATACTTACTAATTAGATATATTACTAGGTGTATATAATATATTCTATATTAGTCTACTATGCCCTACTGCCAGCAATCTATTCCTAAGCTAGTTAAATAGTAATTATTAGCTGCTAGTAACCCTAGTAGATAGTAAATTAGAGTATATAGTTAAGGAGATCTTATAGGAATATAAGAAATAGGTTAGCTAAGGCTATTATAAAGAGTATCTTATTAAATAGATAGGCTATAAGTAGCCTATATAGGAACTAGCTATTAACCTCACTAATATAGTAGTACTTAATATATAGGAGAGCTGCTAACCTCCTTTAGGAGGGGAGAGGGGTAGTATAGTAGGTAGGGCCTACTAAGTACTTAAGCCTATTAGATACTTATAATCTACCTTAGGCACTAATGAACTCTTATCTAGTAAGGATACTAGTAGTTACATGACCCTTATAGTAATTAATATAGTAATTAATCTAGTCATATGATCTCATCTACTATTTATATACTCCTTTTTATGTTCAGCCGTCACAGCCCTAGTTAGAACCCTTTAGCGATTTCTTACCGTCCAAATCTAGGTCATAGATTTATAAGGCTTCTAGCCCGTGACAGGGATCTGACTATGCCTAATCTACCTAGACTAAAGGACAGCATCCCTATACTATAAATATATATAGAGGCAGGTCCTAGCATTACTAAGGATAGTAACTTCCTATATAGAGGCCTTTTTAGTAAGCTAGTAAAAGACCTTCTAGAATATTCCTAATTAGAAGTAATTTAGCTTATGGAATAAGGGGTGCATTATATTAATACTAAGGCTATAGAAAAGTATATATAGAATTATATTATTATTAGATATATATATATTAGTAATAATTATACTAATATCATTAAGCCTTCTTTCTTTTATAAGGTAATCAACTCTCCTAAAGTAGATAATTAGTAGAAAACTATAAAAGTAGAAATAGATAATCTTATTAAGTAAGGTATCTAGGTGCTTAAGGCCCTACCTACTAGCTATAAGGCTATTAAGGGGTATTAGATCTATAAGATTAAGATTAGTACTAATAATAAGATTATCTAATTTAAGGTAAGATAGGTTACTAAAGGCTATACCTAAATATCTAGAGTAGACTTTAATTAGATATTTTCCCTTACTATAAAGTTAACTACTATCTATCTATTCTTTATACTTATAGCTATCTTAGGCTATTATTATATTAAAATAGATATTAAGCTTACTTTCCTATAGGATAAATTCTTTAATAATAAAGTTATCTATATAAAGTAGCTACTAGGTTTTAATAATAAGTCTAGCTATATATATAGACTATTACTTTCTTTATATAAATTAAAGTAGTCTATATATATCTAGTATCTTATCTTCTATAGTAGAGTTACTAAGATTAGATTATAGCTATCTAAGATTAATAAATACCTCTTCTTTAATATCTACAGTATGCTTCTTATCTTATATATTAATAATATAGAGATTACTAGACCTTCTAAGCAGATTACTAAGGGGGTGTATAAGGCTATTAGTAAACTATTTAATATTTTACTTATTAGCTTAGCTACCTATTATCTAGGCATAAAGATAGACCTAGATATTAAGAAAAGATAGGTTAAGCTATCTTAATATACTTATCTTTAATATCTTATTAATATATTTAATCTATATTTAGTTAAAACTATAATAATACCTATAGAAGAAGGTGCTTAGCTAGTTAAATTAGATAAGTTTATTAAATATAATCTTAAACTTAAAGAGAGATATAAAGTAGGAGTTAGCTTAGTTATATATCTAATACTATAGACTAGGCTAGATACTGCCTTTGCTATTAGGAAGCTAGCTAGATATATTATAAATCCTAATAAATTATATTTTAAGTATCTTATTTATCTTATTTAATTCTTCTATTAAACCCTAGATATTAGAATTATCTATAAGCCTTATAATATAAAAGATATTATATATAAGCTAGGTATTATTATTAACTATATTAATATAGATTATATAGGATATATTAATATACACTATTTAACTACTAGATATATCTTTATATTTAGTAATAGACCTATCTTATAGGCTTTTAAGCTATAATTAGTCATCTCTTTATCTATATATAAGACTAAATATATTATTATTATTTATATTATAAAGGAAGCTATCTAGCTTATCTATCTCTTTAAAGATATTAGCTTTAATAGTATATACTCTATATAGATTAATACTAATAGCTAGCCTATTATAGACTTAGCCTATAATACTTAATTCTATGCTTGCAGTAAGTATATTAATATTAATTATTATTAGATTAGAGATATAATAGTTAAGAAGTAGGTCTTCCTATAGTATCTTTTAATAAATAAGATAATTATAGATCTTATAATAAAGCTGCTTAGTTATCTAAAGTTTAATTAATTCTTTAAGATACTAGGCTTAGCCTAGTAAAGCACTATAAATAGTAGATCTTAATACTATAATTATAGATTAATTATCTAATTAGGAAGTAGCTACAACCTTATTAATTAAATCTAGGGGTGTATAGCTATACTTAGTATAGTAGAGATCTAATTATATAATCTTACTTAGTAGATAGCTCCTTCCACTATATAATAGTAAACATAGATTTACATACATAATGAATTAACAAAATATCTTTATATTCTGAACCTCTCTCTGCTTATTCTACACTAACCGCATCGCAGGTTCCAAACGTAGTCACAACAATAATGACAAACAAGACACCAGCCACGACAGGCCAAAAGCCAAAAGTCGACAATACTATGACTGCTAAGGCCTCAGCTAGCTGTATGAAAACTGTTGAGCCAAACAAAATGGTTTTCTTCTACCCAATGTCTGACCAGCGACACGAAATATATATTCCCAGAGGAAAGTTTCAGAAAGCATTTGAACTCTCTGTGCAGAAGAACTGGGAGGAACTGTGCAAGTTCCCCGCTTACAGTGCGTGCTGCCGTCTTGGTCCTGATGCAGGACATGATATGACTGACCTTTCGTGTCATAGCTGGTCAGGGGTATGAGGAGTGGGATTAGTGGACTGAAGGAGTCGTTCCAGGGTTCAGGTGGAGGTGATGTCTCGGAACTCAGAAGCTTAGTACAAGAATGGGCAATGTCGACGGAACAATCCGCTCTATATCTTCTGGGTTTGATCATTCCAAAGTGTAAAGTGTGCATTGATAGTTCATCCTACATAAGCACAGGATGAGGAGATTGATACTGTAAAGGCTTGGCTACAGCCCAGCTACTTAATTATGCAGCCACCCCTTATATCCTAATTATTTTTAACCTCCTATTTTCATACCTTAAGCTGCTTTCAAATCATTACTAAATATATCTAGGATAGATAGTAAAGATAAATAGTATTCCCCTTATCTAATATTTAAGAAGATAAGGATTAGTTTTATTATAAACTAATTTACTACTCTCTATTATTCTTTTCTATTAATTATCATTACTAATTCTTACCTAGTTAATAGGTTATCTATCCTATAATATAGATCCTTATAATTTCTAATCCTTCTTTTCTTTAACTACCTAAGTATTAGTTATAATATCTACTAAATTTTACTATAAAGCTATTACTTCTACCCCTTTACTAGTAGAATAATATAGTCCTATTAAAGAAATATCTTCTAATCTAAGTAACTCCTCTACTCCTACTAATTAACCTTAAGGGTTAAAGGGGGCTAAATTATAATAAATTCTATAATAAATTACTAAACTTAAATATCTTTAATAGATTTAAAAAGTTAATAAGTCTAAATAACTCTCTTACTAAAATAATACCTTCTCTTTAATAGAAGATAAATAGGAAATTAAATTTAAGAATCTTCCTATCTTTACTATTAAATATTTACTCTAGAAAAGAGAAGAATAGCTCTAAGATATAGAATATATATTCTAAGGAGCCCTAAAGAAATATAGCCCTAATAAATTTAAAATTATTACTAYTATTATATAAATAGATTYYACCTRYAGGYAGTAATRRTATATTAAAATCTATAAAATACTAATAAAGAGATAATAAAATATTAAAAACTTATAGTAGTTCTTTAAGGACTAGACCTTAAGTCTAATCTAAGATACTAAAATTATTAAGGCTAATATTATTATTAAATTATATTAGGCTTATTAATACCTAGATAAGGATCCTAAAGAATTTTATTATTATCTAGATTCCCTAGAATAATATTTTCCTTAATAAGATAAGAAGTAATAAGCTCTAGCCTTCTTTAGTAGCCTTATACTAGAGTTATATACTTATATTTAAGAATACCTAGAGAAGCTACTAGATACTTAAGATAAAATAATATCTATAGCTTTAAAATATTATACCTTTCTATAGAAATAATAAAAATAGAAGAGGAAGGATATTAGAAAATCTTAAGATAGTAATTTATTAAAATACTTCTAAAGTAATTTTAAAAGGTTTAAAAAACCTAAATAAAACTAACTTAATAAGGATGGGAACCCCTTAAAATATTATAAATATAGTAGTAAAGAATATCTCACTAACTAATATATTATAAAGGATGCTAAAGTCTAATTAATTATAGAAAATAATAAGAGGTTAGAATAAAATCTATATCTCTAACCTCCTACCTAGAAGTAGGGACTACTAGTTATTTCTATATTCTAATATAGCTACCTAATAGCCTTAAAATATATACTAATCTTAATAGCTGCACTAAGGTTAATATTATTAGTATTATCTTTATAAAATTATAAAAGCTATAGTAAGCTAAACTTATTACCTCTATTATTAAAGTAGTTAATAACTTTATTACCCCTACTTATAGGGTTTAGAAGGTCCCTATTATTACCTATAATTCTAGGGGTAATAAATAAAGTTTTAAATAAGTTTATATAGTTATTAATTAAGATCTATAACCTAAAGAAAGTCCTATTCTTCTTTTAATAATTATATTATAAGACCTCTATATCTACTTATTACTATAGAAGTATTAATAGTAGTTTAAGATATTAATCTTCTCTCTAACCACCCCTCAAAAGTTTAGGAAACTATATTATAATTATATAATAGTATTTATATTAGTTAAGCTATCTAAAGAGGTATAGCTTTCTAAGAAAGAGAAGAATTAGAAATATTATTCTCTTAAAAATATACCTCTAGAATTAGCTAGATTTTATAATATATTCTTAGTAGAGAAATTAAAGATTATACCCTCTTATTCCTCTTAGGATTATACTATTAAAATAAAACCTAATAAATTATTACTATTTAGTCCACTATATCCCTTATCCTAAGCAGAACTTTATGAATTAAAGGAGTATCTTAATAAGAATATAGTATATAGAAGAATTTAACCTTCTAAAAGCCCTACTAGAGCTCCTATTCTCTTTATCCTAAAAAAAGATAGGGGGTTAAGACTATATATTAATTACTATAGACTTAATAAAATAATAGTAAAGAATTAGTATCTATTACCCCTTATATTAGAGATTCTTAACTAAATCTCAGGGGTGAAATACTTTAGTAAGATTAATATCTAAAATATATATTATTAAATCTATATTAAGGAAGGAGATAAATAAAAGACAGCCTTTTATATCTAATATAGCTACTATAAGTATATAGTTATACTTTTTAGTCTTATAAATATACTAGCTACCTTCTAGAATTATATTAATACTATCTTATATAATATTCTTAATATCTTTTATATTACCTATCTTAATAATATCTTAATTTTCTCCTAAATAAAAGAGGAATATACTAAATATATCTCTTAAGTCTTAGAAAGACTATAGAAGGTAAAGCTTTATACTAAACCCTCTAAATATATCTTCTACTAAAATTATATTAAATTCCTAGGATATATTATTTCAGCTAATAGTATATCTATAGATATAAGCTAGATAGAAACTATTATTATATAGGAGGAATCCTATAGTTACTATAATATCTAAGTCTTCTTAGGTTTCTATAACTTCTACTAATAATTTATTAAGAACTATTCCTTAATTACTTTACCTTTAACTAATCTCCTAAGAGGAATAAAAGAAGGAAAGAAACTAGGATTAGTAAAGTTTAATCTTATTAAAAAGCTTATATTTTAAAGACTTATTATAGTCTTTTAAGTAGTACTACTATTATATTACTTTAATCTAGCTCTACTAATTTAGATAGAGATAGATACCTTAAAGGATAGTATAGCTAGTATTCTCTCTTAACTAGATAAATAAGGAAGATAGCATCTAGTAGCCTTCTAGTTAAGAAAGTTTATAGGAGCTAAACTTAATTAGGTAATACTAGATAAGGAATTATTTACTATTATTTATTTCTTTAAATATTAGTATTAGTATACTAAAGGAGCTATATATTAGATTAAGGTCCTTTCTAATTATACTAACCTATAAGGTTTTATAAAATAACTAAAGTTAAATAGCAGACAGGCCTATTAGTTAATTTTATTAATATTATTTAATTTTATTATTAAATATTAAAAGGGAAAGGCTAACCCTACTAATATATCTATAAGATAATATAGTAACTAGATTATACTATAGTCTAATAATAATAATATTATTATACTAATTTATAAGTAAATGGTTACTGTGCAGTTACTAAGGACTAAGGGTTAAGATAACTATAAATTAGAGCTAGATAATATACTATTAAAGCTCTACTATTATAAAGACTACCTATAGTAAGAGGTGATTTACTAAGATAATCTATAGTAGTTAACTAATAACTATTTAATACTATAAGCCTTAGTTAAGTATACTACTTAAAAGAAAAATATTTATAAATATAAAACTACTTAAGACCTTAAGGGGTTAATTAAATAATTATAAACTAAAGATATTAAGGCTTAATACTAAATTACTACTATTAGGCAGGATACTATAGGGTAAAAATATTAGAATATTAATTCTAAAGATCTTTTATAATTTAAAGGTAAGTTATTTATACTTAATACTAAATAATTAAGAAATTAATTAATTAGTATTTACTATAATAAATCACTAGCTAGTTACTTTAGTAGAAACTATACTAAAGCCTTACTAAGATAAAAGTTTCACTAAATAAATCTATAAAATAATATTAAAGCATATATTAAAGAATATCTAATATACTAAGGCACTATAGTACTAAGGTATAGACCTTATAATAAGCTTAATTTATTACTATAACTATCCTATCTATTTAGTAAACTATTAATAGATTTTATAACTAGACTTCTAATAATACTACATGAGATTAATCTAATTAATAGTATTTTAGTTATAGTTAATAGATTCTTAAAATAGTCACTCCTCTTCCCTATCTTAATAATAATAACTATAGCAGAACTAGTAGAACTATTCTATTAAGAAGTTAAATTAAAATTTAGACTACCTAATAGTATTATTTTAGATTAAGGACTAGTCTTTACTAGTAAATTCTAAGTAAAATTATATTATATTATAAAGATTAAATAAAGACTATTAACTATATTTTATGCCTAAACTAATAGCTAAATAGAATAGATAAACTAAGTCCTTAAAAGATATCTCTATTATTTTATTAATAAAGAATAAAATAACTAAGTAACTCTGCTAAGAGAAGCTAAGTTTACTATAAATAAAGTAATTAATATATTATTAAGTAAATCCCTATTTAAAATCTTACTAGGGTATAATCTAGACTTTTATATATATACTAAGGATAGCACTATAGGGGGAGAGATCCTAGCTATAATAATATAAGTATAAAAATTTTTAGATCTTTAAGAAAGATTAAAGAAATAATAGTATAAAGCTAGTAAAATATAAGTAAAGTACTATAATAAATATTATAAGAAGTTAGTATTAGAAAAAAGATAACTAGTAGGGCTATTAATAAAGAATCTTAAATTAAAGATTTTAAGTAAGAAGCTAGCTCCTACTTTTATTAGACTTTTTTATATACTAGATACTATTAGATTATAAGTATATTATCTTACTTTACCTATAAAATATAATTAAATTTATAATATCTTTTATATATTATACTTAGAACTATAGAATTAGATAAAGTATAATTAATTACTACTAATGCTAGAGCTTAAAGATAATAATAAATAGAAAGTTAAAGAGGTTAAGGATAGCTATATTATTAGAAATAAATAGTACTATTTAGTTAAATAGAAAGACTAATCTTTAGAATATAACTAATAGGTTTATACTAATGATATAACTAATGCATGAGAAGTAATATAGAAATATAAGAAAAGAATTACTATTATTAACTAATATAAAGGTGCCAGGAAGGCTTAGCTAAGGCTAAGTATAATAGATAAAGATAGAATATAATACTAACTTAAATATCCTTAAGTACTAAAGGAAAAGACTAATTAATATTAGTTAAGTAAGTCTAGCTAGTAACTACTATTTTATTATTATAGAAATAGATACTAATTATCTTAATCTCCTCTATAAAAAAGAGAAGAGAGGCAGCCTAAGCTATATATCTAATATTATTAAATATAAGTTAAAGAGCTTTAGTTAAATAATATATAGCCTAATTATTAGTAGTAGCCCTAGTATTTAGGTACTAAATATAAGCTATTTTAATATAATAACTTTTAAGGAACTTATTATACTTATTACTCTATAAGAATATTAGTATTAAGATAGTACTATAGTAATAAATTAACCTAGAAACTTATATACTATTTCTTTTTCTTTTCTATAATACTATATAACTAATAGTAGTTCTACTCTATATTCTTAAAGATATTAATAAGCCTAAGAAGGATAACTAAAAAGTCCTTAAAAAAACTTAGATCCTAGGTATACTAGGGATTAAAGAACCTAGTATACTATTTAATAATAGTAGATAGATTAAGGGCATTTCTAGTTATACTAGGCATAGCCTAGAAATAGCTATTAATACTAAAATAATATATAAATCTAATATAATATATAGGTTTATAGAGTAAATAGTAGGTATTATACTAGATATACTTTATAGAAATACTATCTATAAGCTTATAATTAACTTTAAAAGGAAGGCCCCCTTAGGGGTTAAAGTTCTTTAATATAATATAGAGGTAGTATATATACTAGTACTTTCTATAGATAATAATATTAGCTATAATAAAACTTAATAGTAAGGAATATAAAGAAGTAAAATATAGTAAAAATAAAAGAGAGATTATAAAATTTAAAAGGACTTAAATCTTAAGTATTAATAAATAAAGAAGAATTATAATACTAAAGAAAATACTATAATATAAAAGAGAAGTATTAATATATAAAGTTAAAAGAAGAGAAAATATAAATAAAGATATAATTAAAGATAAATATACTATAGTTATTATCTATAATAATATTATTTACTACCACACCATAGTATATAATAATAAAGAATATAATAAATTTTAAAATATATAAAGCTAATATAATAGAAGTATTATATCTATCCTATAATTAGTTATCCTTATTAATAATATTATATTATATTAACTATTATAATATTATTTACTCTTTAGGAAAATTTAAGGTTATATAACTCTAACTAAAGATAGTTATTATAACTAGAGAAAGTATAATTATAAAGGCTTAGCTATAGCCTAGCTACTTAATTATATAGCTACCCCTTATATCCTAATTATTTTTAACCTCCTATTTTCATACCTTAAGCTACTTTTAAATCATTACTAAATATATCTAGGATAGATAGTAAAGATAAATAGTATTCCTCTTATCTAATATTTAAGAAGATAAGGATTAATTTTATTATAAACTAATCTACTACTCTCTATCATTCTTTTCTATTAATTATCATCACCAATTCTTACCTAGTCAACAGGTTATCTACCCTGTGACGTAGATCCTTACAGATATGTAGCTTCAAAGGATCAAGCCATTCTCTCATAAGGCTGATGGAAACCCCACTGTGGCAGTGCAATCGCGCTGCAAAGTGGAGCTGCACTGCCACACTTCCACACTTCCGATAAGATGGAGCCAAGGCAGCAGCCCCATTTCTTTACCTAAAAAGGTTGTCTGGTCCTCTTCATGTTCCCAGTGCGCCAAATATCCTCATTCCTTAAGGTTTCAAACTATCTGAGGCCGTCCAATATAACGGGTACCTACTCAGTTATCTCTGGGGGAAGCAGATAATTCATGCTTTGTTTTCCTCGTCTATCTGCCATTCTGCCCTTCTGTTTCGTCCAACTATGTCCGCGCAAGAGTACTACAATTCAGGCTATATCGGTGGCCGAAAGCCAGATACCCCATTCAGCGACAACGGCAGCAATCGACCATGGACCCCGCCATCCTCGACGGTCACTCCAGGACCTGAAATGTCCTACTCAACACGAGTAGAAGATCGTCCTTACAACTATGGTGCCTCGCCCCCGCCCACAACCAGCTATGGGCGTCCTCAGAACGTATATCCATCCCAGCCTTTGGGTGGTATGGCTCCGGGATTTTCTTCGCAGACAGAACCGCAGCAGTACGACAATGAATATAACAACTCTGGTCCTCCACCTTACACCCAGCACTACTATGGCTCGCCACAGCAGTATCCCCCATATCCTACACATGACGCCTATCCTGAGCATCCGCCCACTCAGTCGCCGTATCCGCAGGATCAGAAGGATGAAAGAGGGTTTATGGGAGCGGTTGCTGGAGGCGCTGTAGGCGCCTACGCCGGTCATCAGGTCCATCACGGCGTCCTGGGGACTATCGGAGGAGCGATCACTGGATCTCTCGCTGAGGATGCGATCAAGAAGCACAAGAAGAAGAAGGAGAAAAAAGAGGGCAAATCGGGCCATGGTCGCCGCTCCTCGTCCTCCTCTTCGTCGTCCGACAGCGACGACGGGCGGGCCCATCATCAACACCATCCTCCGGCGGAGCCCTCTTTCCGAGGCAACTTTTCCGCCTCCTCAGCAGAGATTAGCCTCGAGCACGATTACGAGCTGACGGCTAGATGCCGTTCCATCTCAGGAGAACTGAATCGTTCGAGTATCTCGTTGAACTCGGTCCTCTCGAACCACTTCGGTTCTTTTGTATGGGCGCGTGGCGGCAATTTTGGAGCGTCGGCGAGAAATGTGCACCTTGCTGAAGGTGGAAGAGTGCTTGATGCTGAGCTGGCCGATGGAAACGGACACTGGAAGAGGGCATGGGTGAGATTGGATGAGCGGATCACGAACCAGAACGGGCATCTTGTATTCCTGGATTGATGATCGTGAGGCTGGTACCCTATTTGTTGCAATTCAATGTCAGCTGATGGCTCCTAATGAAATTCAACCTTGTGGTTAACTCTAATAGCAGTTCTTAGGACTAGAAAGACTTAATCATCTCAGTTCAAGTCAAGATCATCCATAGTCTTGTATTTTCCAACAAAGGTCGTAGCCGTGGAGAACGGCTGATGACACGACGAATAGCCTCTGAGCGGACTGAACGCATTCCTCAAGTCGTCAGACGGTCCTCACTTACAACTCAGAAGTGAAGACTGAGCACGTCGTGCCTCTAGCAAACAGCATGCATCATGTGACTGCGCCTGTCTCAACATGAGGTGATTGTGTTGTTTGTTTTCCCCTTCCCAAACCACTCACTTAATCTCAAATTCGGAGTTTGTGAGAGATGGACTCCCTTCCCACAGAGCTTCTAACCATAATCCTTCATCATCTCAATGACGAAACCCACGCGCTAAATGCAGTCAAGGACCAAAGGGAGAGATGGCAGTCCGGAAGCCTCGCAAGGTATACAGTTGTTGCACGCAGATGGCAAGCGATTCTCGAACCGATGATATGGGAGACGATATTCCTACTCAAACCAGACGCTCTGATAAGGCTGGAGGTGTACACATCTGGTAGGCCACATCGGATCGCAAGAATCAAATGGGTAAGGAAAATTCTCTGGGAGCCATATGTCAGTTTTGCGTTCCCAGAGAGCCTTTGCGAAGCGATGGAAGACTATCCAACGGCCCTGGCTTGTGTTCTCCCGTACCAGTATCACCGTTTATATCATCAGGCTTTTGCAGGTATCTTCCGCATTTTAAGCCGATGGGAGTCAACATGCGACGAATCGACGGTTGATCTATTTCTTCTTGTGGAGCATCCACCATCTCCGAAGATGTCCATCCGAGTATGGAATTGGGACTATGAGGACTCTACTGTTGAAGACCTCTGGCGGATGGACTTGATAGACCACCTAGTGCATCTCACGAAACAAGATGCTTCAGCATATCCTATACTACACAATGTCAGGTCTCTCAGTCTTGAAACTGCCGTGACCAACATGCGACCTTCGGCGTTCTTTCAGCTTTTGAGCCGGTTGCCCAACGTTCGCCGTGTTTCAGCTGGAGAAAGTTTCTTCATAGAACCATTTGCACTCCGTGCCCTCCGCGAGGAAAGACAATGTTTGTATACTTCATGCTCAATAATTCTTATGATTATTTTCACTGGACGCTGACGACCTCTTCTTACAGCACTTGTCCATTGTCTTCCTCTAGTCCCGCCTTCGGTCGAGGAGTTCGAGTATGAGATTGCACCGGATCGAGAAATGTCGTGGACGCCAGTTGATGATGCAGCCAATTATCTGTCGGTCAGGGGGCTGGATGAGCTCTCCATTGCCTTTCGAACGCTCGCCATGCGACTGATAGTCCTTCATCTGACCAATGTACGGGTCAACAGTGAACTGTTCTGGGCGTCGCCTGAGGAAGACAGGGTCATCGTTGATACACTCAACTGGCCGGTGCTAGAGGTCATTACAATAACGAACACACCTCCATATACAGCAGACGGTATGTTCTGACGGCATGGGGTACTGATTCATGTTACGCTAACTCAATCAGGGAAATGGATTCTGGAAGTTGATCCCAACAGAGAGCCATTGATGGAAATGGCAGATTTTGACAACGGATGGAATTACGATGAACTGGGATTTGACGCACGGGGACTGATTAGAAGTGACGAAGTTGACAAGCTCTACTCGGCAATGGGCAAGGCTGCCCAGAGAATGCCACGTCTGAGATACCTTGAGTTCGGGTTCCGTGGTGAAACCGGAGACTGGGAAAGCTTGATATTCTCTCGGAACCTGCAGACACGAGAGGCTCATTTAGAAATTAGCACCGAGTGGGAGTACGATCTTGGAGACGAGGTCATCACAGCCTGGGGCCTAGAGGGTGAAAAGGCCGAAGAATTCCGGACATACTGGTCGATCGAATTCGATCACTGGCCTTCAGGAGATACTGGCGTCGAAGAGGAGGAAATCTCGGCACGTCCTATCTGATAGCTGTTGAGTTTGCTGGAGTGTGTGCCGGCCGTTGGGTGAATCTCTCGGGTTGATTGCTTGCTGCATATGAAAATGGGTACCTGCCCCAAAGAAACCCTTAGGTAGCCCAAGGAGACAATCAAAATATCACTGTGAAAGAAATCTTGATGATATTACCTTACAGTAGAGAAAGGGGCTTTGAGACTGTGTAGAAAATTTTGTAACATACCAGCTGCTGGTGAATATATCATTAAGCTCAGCATAATCACTTTCTAGACATTCATAGTTTATTCTGTGAATGCATTCAGACTGCTACCACCAGGTCGCCTGTTATTCAGTGTTCAGTTTATTTGTGACTGTCCACTGTATACTTGCCTCCCTTGCCATTGCCATTTACTCCTTCCATCACTCCTCTCTTCTTCTGGCAACTGCTGCACTCTCGCTTCCTCATCTCCTGTGCCTATTCTGGTATTTCAACACTGTAAAGGAGACAGATCAATACCATATCATCATGGTCTCATCTCAATGATACTCTGGGTAAGCCCTTCCAGATCTTGTCTCCTTGCCATCTTCTTACCAGAAAAGCAGAACTAGGATCCCAAAGTTCGAGTGCTTTCAACAGCTCTTTCAAGCTACAGAGCCTTTAGATCTCCTAAGGAACATCTCAATGTTTTAAAAGCGACATTTTCTGTGTGCGGTTTGCCTACACTTACCAAGACGGAGATCGAGTATTGTTCTGCGGATGAGCCTTGCGATGGCAGGGAGAATGGTGATTAGGGGACTTGAAAAGCTCTCTAAAATATGAAGAGTGCACTGGACCTAAAGAAGCGATCTCCGAGGATGAACCTACGCGAGGATGGCCAGAGCCAGTAGACACTTACTCAAGAACGGAACGAAGGGTCTCGCCAAAGCAGGTGCCTGGAAGCAGACCAGGTGCTCCTCCGGATATCGGGTTGCGGGGCATGACAGTCGAGGAGATCAGGGAGGTCCTAGATGCGGCAGGCAGTGCGTCGACTTCAAGTGTTATTGATGCTCTGCTGGAATTTTGATGCACACCTCGATCCAGAAAGTCAGCTCTGTAGCTCCTTATTTCTAGACGTATAGCCCATGTTTACATGCCTGGGTATGCCAGGAGACATTATCCTCACGTGGTAAACGTGAACATACCGATTACCTGGAACCCGTCCCAAAGCAGCATATTCACCGCATCGGACGAAGTGCTAATAGTATCAGAGAAAAGGACAAGGGGGTCTGGCCCAGGTCCATCGCCACAGCCAGAAGGCTGCAGGAACAGATGATGACTGTCAAAAGTATACATGATACGGATCGGCCACAAATCAGTGGTCTCAGTACACATCCTGCTTAAGGACACTGCTCAGCACCTTCTTTCTCTTTTGAAATCAATGCCTTTCCTAAGGCCTCTGTCATCTGCTACTTACAGTGTCTTTCCTCACACTTCTTCCCCTCCGTTCTTATTTCTCCCCACTACAGACGTAATAAAGGCAGATGATAACAGATATCAATGATATCAATTAAATCCTAAGAATGATCGGTATTTGCATACCAGCGTTCTCTGTTTTGTAGCCCCTTGTGATTTATTTGTAGCGAAAATTACCGCAAAGGGACCCTGAAGGTACTGACAATCTTCTTGCGTACCCAAAATCGAGAATGCCAATATTTAGCCCATTTTCTACAGCTCTTTCAAGGAACTTTAGACAATGAAAGTAACAACGGTCTCAAGATTGGATATATCCTTTTCATTGACGAACGCCAATACTGGTGAGAAACATTCCTTCATGAGTGTCTGGGCCTCAATGCGGGTGTCACATCACAGATTATTGTTGTCATCATCTGCAGGCTTAGCTGCACAGCTTCTGGGGTAAGGACAGATATGATTTATATTGATAATGATTATAGGACAGTAAAAGCAGCTGTGGCTTTGTCGACACCCACAATGTACAATGTGAGGACTCTGTGAGAGTAACCATGCCATAAAGACTAGTGAATGTGAGCGAGTGCAACACTGCAACATCTGGCAGACCTGGCCACCCTAACACCACCATCTCACTCACATCTCCCTCTGTCATCACTACAAGCATGCTTTTGTCTCCTTACCATAACCAAACTTCGCATCTGACAAGATCTCTACCATGGGGTTGATAACCTCTCTCCCCTGCGAGGTCCTCGGCCTTGTTCTTGCAAACTGCGAGAGCTTTACTCAGCTACGCGACGCGACATTGACTTGCAAGTCATTTTACTCAGCCTGGAAGTCCCATACCGGGTTGATTCTCTGGAATATTGGTCAATTTGAGATCGTCGGTTTTACCGACGCGTTGATCGCTGTAAGCACTTTTCTCATTCTCCCGCTGGCCCTTGAGTAGGCCTATCCTCGCTAATGAACCATAAACTTCTAGGTGAGAGCAACAGAGATTGCAAAGCAAGCGATTCTGAAGGGACATCTCCCACCCTCTCCATTCCCTCTGGGTCAACTGAGCGGAGACGTCCGCAAACCAACACTGGATGAGCTGAAAGTTCTGTTCAATTTCCGGCATTTGGTCGAGTGTCTTGAACGGCTTGCCAAGGACGACAGTCACGCATACTGGTGTGATTTCATTGAAAGTCTCGAGCCGGAAGACAGGATCAACGCGTGGATGGTGTGGAAGGAGCGCTTTCATGTCGCGTTGTATCGGAGCTTTCTTTCTGGCGCTGCGCTGTATCGTGCGTACCACGAGCCATTAACTCTGGCAAGCACTTGTGGTCTTCCGCATTTCCTGGACAAATTCTGGAGCAATATGGAAGACGAAGACGGAGAGGATGAAGAGGAAGAGCAAGAGGAAGATCATCACAGTGACCCTTTTACGCCGGCTGAGAAGCGCTACCTGGTCCAGTATCCCATATTCAGATTTGAGGAATTCCAATATCACGGGGATATATTCCAGCCTCTGGCGGATATCTTCGTACAGGAGAGCAAGAGAAAGACCGAGGTGGTGAGTACGTTAAGAGGTGCGAGTCTCTATGAGCGGTACGGTGCAAAGCAATATGACCCTGATATCCTCGAAAGAAGTCATTCCCAGGCGCTCTTCCATCAACTCTTGCAGTTCATGTTCGTTGCGCATAGTCCGATGCTCAGAAAAATAATCCGAAATGAGGATGGAAGCGATTATCAGCAGAGGCACAATGAACCGACACTCAAAGAGATGATCGGACGTAGCCGTACCGTCTCCGTTATCTTTTTTGATGTGTTTAGTCTCGAGGAGATTATCATGCCAGAGGATGTGGAAGATGCAGGCGAGACGTTCGTCCTTGCACGTCCCGGTGTCGAGCGTCCTATGGTCGATGAGGCTAACTTGCCCGGACTTGAATATGCGTCCCGCAATCTTGGGCTCTTCCTCCACGAGATTAAATGGTTCTCTGGCCAGCCAAATTGCTACTGGCCAGGCTGTGGGACCCCTCCTCCCGAGTTTCAGTTTATGCGATACATGCTGGCCAAATACTTCCACCTCCGGTTCAAAGACGACACGTGGGATTGGGAAAACAACCGCAACCACGCCCAGCCTATCTTACCCTGGATTAGATTCATCATTAGCGGTGATGTCTTCTGTGAGCGTATTCTGGTGGACGAATGTGAAGGCGCCTGTGCCCTCTTGGAGTCAATTAATGCTCCCATTCCTGAGCCTCATTTTGTTCATCGTTCTTCTTGGCCATGATACATGTATTCGGATTTGATTTCTCATCGAAGATATGATGGAATCATTTCCATATCATCAAGACCGCTTGAGTCTCATTGGGTGAGGCATCGAAAGGGCAAGTCAGTAATGAATCCACTACGCCGAATTTAAGAAAAAATGAGCAGTTGTCTGCCATTCATAAAGTACTAAGATGTCAAGTCTTTCCACCGCCCCTGACGAAGTGGTATGTACACTCGATGCATTCTTACTAGGTTGTTCGAACTTCGAACTACGGAGTACTGCCGAACAGGATAAAGTTTTCACGATAAGGTTATTCAGGTTGAAATTGAATACGGATACTTAGCCAATCAACATCCTCCATCCGAAACTATTGCGTCTCTAGTGGCGAATCTCCACTCCACCGTCATATGCCTGAAGAGGCAAGAAATACGGATACGGAGAGGTATCGAAGTCTTGCAGTTTGCTATATTATTCGTCTGCCTGATGACTTGAGCCATTATCCCATCCGCTCTCACTTGTCTCTTCCCTACTCACTTCTGGCAGTAATCTCAGAACCATGGGAAGACCTGAGACACGTGCCCAATCCTCTGAAAGCGATGGACCTCCACCGTATTCACCCGTGAATGGTGAACTTGTTGCGGAGTCGGCTGATGTTCGAGGTAAGTAAGTGACGATGTCAAGTGGTATATTGTTAACTAGGCCAGCCGATGGACGAATTGACGTTGATCTGAACTCGAGGATTGCCCGCACACTCGCTCAGATCGTCGAGCTGCAACAGGAAGACGTCCACAGCCCACCTCCCAACTATGAGCAGGGGCTGCAACAGCAGCAACGTCAAGATTATCAACTACAACCGATTGAGTGCAACATCCACCTCAATATTGTGATCCAGATTGTTGGTAGCCGCGGCGACGTCCATCCTTTTATCGCCCTAGGTACCGAGCTGCAAAAGCACGGTCATCGCGTCCGTCTAGCCACACATGATGTTTTCGCAGACTTTGTACGATCGTCCGGACTCGAGTTTTATCCCATCGGCGGTGATCCAGCGGAGCTTATGGCCTTCATGGTGAAAAATCCCGGCCTCCTACCGCAGATGAACAGCCTTCGGGGCGGGGAGATCCAGAAAAAGCGAGCCATGGTTGCAACGATGCTTGACGGGTGCTGGCGTTCGTGCATCGACGATGACCCGCTTACCAAGGTCCCCTTTGTGGCGGATGCAATTATTGCGAATCCGCCCGGCTTCGCGCATGTGCATTGTGCGCAGGCCTTGAGGATCCCGGTCCATCTGATGTTTACCATGCCGTGGAGTAGTACGACTGCTTTCCCTCAACCGTTGGCGAATTTGCGGCCGTCGGATATGAGTCCCCGGACGGCGCACTGGGTTTCGTATGGTGTGGTAGAGTGGCTGACCTGGCAGGGGTATTTATTCTCTGTCTGCATGCAGTTCATACAACTTACACGGACTAGGTTAGGCGATGTGATCAACCGATGGCGAGCCACTATTGACTTGGATCCCATTCCTATGGCCGAGGGGCCCAGTTTGGCAGAGACCCTCAAGATCCCTTTCACGTACTGCTGGTCTCCAGCTCTGGTACCAAAGCCTACGGACTGGGCTGAACATATCGGTTAGTACTCCATTGTGTCTACCCGGAATATACTCATAACCATAGATGTGTGTGGCTTCTTCTTCCGGCATCCACCGTCGTACCAACCACCACCAGATCTCGAGCAATTCCTTGCTTCAGGGCCACCACCTGTGTATATCGGCTTTGGAAGCATCGTTGTGGACGACCCGCAACGCTTGTCTAATACAGTATTGCAGGCAGTTGCAGAGTCGGGTGTTCGTGCCATCGTGTCACGAGGTTGGAGCAAGTTGGCCGGAGACGGGAATCCAAACATCTTCTTCATCGGCGACTGTCCCCACGAATGGCTGTTCCAGCATGTTTCGGCGGTTGTCCACCACGGAGGGGCTGGAACGACCGCCTGTGGTCTTGCCAACGGGAAGCCAACGGTCGTCGTACCTTTTTTTGGAGAGTGAGTCCGCGTTCTTCTATACACTGGCCAAGGGCTCACTAGTGTTTAGTCAACAATTTTGGGGAAGCATGATTGCAAGGGCTGGGGCAGGCCCATCTCCCATTCCCCATGCTACACTCAGCGTTCAGAATCTGGCCGACGCTATTCGATTCTGCCTCAAGCCACAGACCGTTGCTGCTGCGCGTGAAATTGCCGCCAAGATGCAGTATGAGTCGGGCGTCACTGCCGCCGTACAGTCCTTCTACCGGCATCTTCCGCTGGAGCAGATGAGATGCCAGGTATTCCCAGACCAGGTTGCTGTATGGACATACACGAGGTTCAAGCGTGAAATTCGATTATCGAGGAAAGCCGTGCAGATTCTCATCGACCACCTAAAGATTGATCCAAAGAATCTCCGCTGGTGAGTTTGCAATCTCCAATTTTCGTCGCGACACTGACGCGTCAGTTATGATATTAAACCGATCGTCATCGAGAACCGCCGCTGGGATCCCCTCACTGGCGTCACCTCCGCAGCCGTAGGCACCGGCACTGACCTGCTCAAAAATACCACGAACATGTTCTACAAACCGTACAAAGAACTCGCTCGCAATAGGACCGAAGTCTCCTCCGATGGCGAAGAGCGCAACCCTGTTGCCACCGCCGGGGCCATGGCAGGGCAATTTGCCAAAAGTTTCGGACAGTTCATGGGGTCGTACACTAGGGGTGTCATTGTAGATATCCCGCACGCTGCAGCGGAGGGATTCCGGCAGGTCCCGCGCCTGTATGGCGAACAGCCCAAGAACTACGGGGCTGTGCAGGATTGGAAGTCGGGGGCTACGGTTGGGGGAAAGAACTTCGTGGATGGCATGATGGAAGGATTCTCGGGGCTGGTCACTCAGCCGATCAAAGGGGGGAAGGAGGAGGGCGCGCTGGGTGTTGTCAAGGGTTTGGCAAAGGGAACAGCGGGATTCATGACCAAGGTTCCTTCCGCTGGACTGGGGCTCGTCGCGTATCCATTTCAAGGTATTGTGAAGAGTATTGAGTCGTCGGTTAGGTCCAAGACGAGGAAGGCTATTATCACGGCGCGACTACGGGATGGGTATGAGTTGAGCAGACGGGAGGCAGTTTCGCAGGAGGAGAGACAGTTTGTCCTGCAGAAGTTTCAGAGTCTTTTGTGCAGTACAAATACCTCCCCTACCTAGATCTGGGAATTGGGACTCATTCAGGGGCTTCAAGCCTGGCCTAAGGCACAAATCGATATCAAGGCATCAACAAAGTCACAGGACTGTGTGGGATGAATCGGATGATCCATTGCTGGTGCCACGCGCAGACACCAAGCGAAGGACGCATCAGGATAAAAGCCAAACACCATAGAGTCAAAGCAATAGAAACCTTTTACTATTACCACTATTATGATTTAGCCTCTTACTACAAGCATAACATTTACTGCAGCTGTCAGCTCATTACCCTTGGTGCACTGTGGCATCTCTTGTCGCACTTATCCCAACATGGTTCGCACGTCTTGGACGTAGTTGTGCCTTCACTATACTTCCTCTGCATCTTGAGACACGCGAAGCATCCAAGTTATGGTGCAATAGTAATGGAAGCCAATACCACGGTCGCCCAGCGCCTTGTCCCAATTGCTCCTGCGCCAGCTAGGGCACCCTGCGTCGACCTGGCAGACTTGACACAATGCCCTTCAACTGCCAAGCTTGTGTACGCAAAAAAAAATCAAATGCGATAGAGCTGTGCCAATATGCCCAAGCTGCAGCAAAGCAAAGCTCCAGTGCATCTACCAGGCTCCACTGCCGCGGAAGAGGAAGCGAAGCCATTCCGAAGATGTGTATGAACGTCTAGCACGGTACGAGCGCATCTTGCAGGAGAACAGTCTTCTCCCTACGGGTTCTACATCGACCCCATGCGGCAAGGAGACGGAAGCGTCGTCAATCAGTACACGGGACCCAACCCCAGTGCAACCCGCTAGGTCTGGTAAACTCCTTTCCGCCGAGGGCAAGTCTCGCTATATTGACAATGTTCTCCTCCTTGAAGCTGGAGAGGGCGACCTGTGTGAATTATCCGATTCCGACCACGACGACTACAACGATGACACCGGAGCTGATGAGGGCACCCGGACTGGACTTCTGGGTGTCCTCGCAGCACATACAGTCTCTGGGGCGATACTTGGAAGCACCCAGAGCCTCACTGGCCAACATCCCAGCTATGAGGAGGCTACGAAGCTCTGGAGTGTCTACGTGCAAAACGTTGACCCCCTTTGCAAGGTCCTTCATGTTCCGTCTGTCGCAAAAATGGTCGACACAGTCGCAAAACAACCTGCTGCGGCCTCGAAGACTGACGAATGCCTGCTTTTTGTTACCTACTATTTCGCCGTTTTTTCCATGGCAGATGCCGACTGTTTGCAAGCGTTCAACCAGACAAGGAACCATTTGATGTCGAGATATCGGTCCGCTGTTTGCCAGGCACTTGTCAATGCGTCGTGGTTGAAGACTACAGCGATGCCGGTACTACCGGCTTACACTCTTTTTCTCGTTGCCATGCGCACGCAGATCGATTCTCACACGTTTTGGATTTGACAGGCATTGCAGTTCGCCTCGCACAACGCATGGGGCTCCACCGTGATGGTGAAAACCTGGGATTGCCACCATTTGAGGTCCAGATGCGACGGCGGCTCTTTTGGCAACTGCTTCCACTGGATGGCTATGCGGGCCAAGTTTGCGGTACTGGGATCTCGATATCGCCGAATAGTTGGGATACCAAGCAACCGCTGAACATTAACGATGAACGGATCTTCCCCGGCATGACGCAGCAGCCTCAAGAGCAACGAGGCGCCTCGGAAATGATTTTCTGCTTGTCGCGGATTGAGCTGTCCAATTTCTATACGCGAACGGGTGTTAAAATGAAGGAAATCGGTGGTACGATTCAATTCAGGGAGGCAGAGGACATCAAGAGGCTCATTGACGAGGTCGAAGATCTCATCGAGACAAAGTTTCTTCGATACTGCGATATCCTGAACCCCTTGCACCTTTTCACCACGGGAATCGTACGATCTGCCACCAATGCCGTCCGATTGCGTGCTCGAATGCCACTGTTGCTGAAGCAAACCATTACCGACGCGCAAAGGAGGGACCTCCGCACTCTCGCAGAAAAGATCCTCGATACAAATAGCGCCATCTACGGCAATCCCAGCATGAAGAAGTTCCGGTGGCAGATGCAAGCTTTCTTCCTGTGGGATGCCCTTCTTTGTATCCTTCTTAGCCTGTCAGAAGTCGGCTTCTACTGGACGTCGGAGCTAAATACTACCTGGAACAAGGTTGCAGAAGTCTATTCGAATCACGAAGAACTTATCAAGCGCAAGAGAACCCTGCACGTCACCATTGGTAAGCTAACTCTCAAGGCCTGGCTCGCGAATCCACCCAGTAATTCGTCCCCGGAGCCGGCTTTCATAACCGCGCAGCGCGCACAACACGAACGGAAAGTCAAGAGGCCGCAGGAGAGCGTTGATGAAATGGAGGAAACCGACAAGGTTGCGGACGGTATATTTGCTTGTGATGAGCTTTTTCGCGACATTGATGGAACAGGCTTGGATCTTAGGAGTGGCTTCACTCTCGACTCTTCAGATTGGGTGGTTTGGGATCAGCTGTGTCGAGGGACAAGTCTGGGCTGAGCGGGCGGCTTTCATGCCCAATGTCTGCGTGGACTCTTACAGCACGATACATTGACACAGCTCATTTACGATGAGTTCCTAATGGGAGAGTGCTGGCCATCATTCGTTTCAACAGTCAACATGAAGCCGGATAGTCCTAGCCCTGTCCTCATCATAGGAGTTGCGTCAGGCATTGCTATTGGACAACTGGTAACGAACAATGGCATTGCTGACATCGTCTTCGAGGCCTCTTGAGGACCCTTCTCCTATCTTTACGGTCCAGCAACATGAGGCCTAGCTGTACAGAGTATATGTTGTCTAAACACGGCCGGCCCCGGGCCCGAAGAAAGGCCCCCTCCCGTTGGACAGCGCGTCGGTCGTCACGGGCGATCCGGGTCCGAATCGGAATACGTCCCGGTGATTGGCTGCTTGATACATAAGAGATATGTATAATAAGTATAAGAAGTCAGGCAGCCCAGAATTAAGAATCAGTGGATGATATCCATCCAAGATGAGCGATAAGAGCCCGAGCGCCTCCGACGAGGGCATCGCACCTCGCCCTGAGAAAGAAGACCTCGAAGCAGCCAAAGTGACAACCTCAACCGAGCCGTCCTACAAAGACCCAGATCTCGCCACATGGAGAGGACCCGATGACCCAGAGAACCCCAAAAACTGGCCCAACGGCCTGAAGTGGAAGAACACCTGGATCGTCTCCCTCTTCGTCCTCATCTCACCCGTCTCATCATCCATGATTGCCCCGGCCATGCAAGATCTCGGCGACAACCTGGGGATGCGCACCAACGTTGAGGTGTACCTCTCCATGGCCATCTTCATCCTCGCCTACGCCATCGGCCCCATCTTCTTCGGTCCTGCTTCGGAGCTCTACGGTCGTGTGAGTCTGCTTCAGGTCAGCAACGCGTGGTACCTAGCCTGGAATCTGGGATGCGGTTTCGCCAAGACCAAGGCTCAGCTGTTTGCTTTTCGCTTTCTTGCTGGCATTGGTGGCAGCGCGCCGCTGGCAATTGGAGGAGGTGCCATTGGGTAAAGAGAGACGCAATCGCCGGATTCTTCCTTTGCTAACCCGTCTTGCAGCGACATGTGGAGCGCCGAAAAACGCGGCAAGGCCGTGGGCGTCTACACTCTTGGACCGCTCCTTGGACCTGTCATCGGGCCAATTGCCGGCGGCTTCATTGCTCAGTACTCAACATGGCGCTGGGTCTTCTGGGCAACCTCGGCTGCCGCGGTCGGAGTCCAAGTCATCGGATTCATCTGGCTGCGTGAGTGTCACCCGGCCACGCTCCTACGCAAGCGACGCGACCGTCTTGTCAAGGAGACAGGCAACGAGAATCTGCATACCGAAGAGAAGGTAGAGACGCTCGCCTACAGCTTCTCCATGCGTTTGAGCGGCCGGTGCTCCTGTTCACAACGCAGCCCATCGTCTTGTGCATGGCCATCTACATGGCCTACCTCTTTGGGATAACGTACCTCATGCTCGCAACGTTCCCCGAGATCTGGACGGCGGTCTACCACGAGAGCCCCAGCATCGGCGGACTCAACTACCTCTCCATCGCCATCGGGTCGTTCGCCGGCCTCTTCTTCAACCTCAAGTTTGTTGACCACATCTACAAGACCCTCAAAGCGCGAAACAACAACGTCGGCAAGTTGGAATTCCGCATGCCGTCGTTAGCCATCGGCTCCGTCCTCAGCACCATCGGCCTCTTCTGGTACGGCTGGAGCATCGGGAACACGCACTGGATCATGCCCAACATCGGTGCTCTGATCTTCACCGCAGGCACGATTTCCTGCCTGCAGGGCATGCAGACGTACATCGTCGATAGTTACCAGACCTACGCAGCCAGCGCTATGGCCGCCTGCGCGATCCTTCGAAGTTTGGCGGGCTTTGGGTTTCCGCTCTTTGCTCCGTACATGTGCCGGTCTCTGGGCTATGGATGGGGGACTAGCGTGCTGGCGTTCGTTACCGTGGGTATTGGCTGGATAGCGCCTTTTGCGTTTTAGCGGTTTGGACCCAAGCTGCGTGCCATTTCCAGGTATGCTGCTGGCTAGAGTGGACTGGACGGAACCGTTGGGATAGTCAAGACTGGGTTGATTTCGCACCAGAGATTTGGTTCTTTGAAAGCTGGCATGGAAGAAGTAATAATTGTGACTTGCTGTATTTAATAAGTTACCATAGACAATCCCTCTCATGTATAGGTTTCTTGAAATGTACAGCTAATCCACAGTACAATGAGGCACGGCGTAAGACGCATCCTTATCTCTTAACAGGGTACCTTGCCAGTCTGATACCCCGCACCTCTTTCTACTTATGTATATGCAAGAGTCTCATCCATGCCATTCTCACTCATATAAGCGTTTCTCTGGAATTGCTGCGAGCTAGAATTCTACACTTAGCAGCATGGTCTGTGTGGGGTGCCAACAGCATCTGTCTCAAGATGCTACTTGAGGCTAACCAGTCACTGCTTCGATGGCATTGGTCGCTGACTGTGGCTGTTCTGTATTACTAGAGTTACATCCATAGAACTCTGTTCATTAGCTTCATTCATGGTCTGGTGAACGTTGGGACCTGGGAATTTGACTTAACACGTGGGAGAGTTGTAATCATGCCGAAGAGTCTAGAAGGGGATAATGATATGCCACTATGTCACAACCAGTAGCCAAGTTATTGCCTAGACAGAACAAGACATTCAGACGAGACATGTCAATCATCTCAATGCATCATAAACATGCTCGAATGGTCGGATGTGATTGGTGGTGCAGATACACAGAAGAAAATGTCAACCAATCATATCACAGAGTGGAGGGAGTGCTCTCTTCTACACACTCTGATTGGTTAATTTATAGATCAGCCAAATAAAGCCATTAAAGCTTAGCAGGCCCACTTCTGTGTATACCTTCCTGTTCCTGATCGGCTCTGGATATTATTGAAAATTTAGACGGTGACAACATCTGGGCCAATCTGGGGTTTGACTGTAGCGATGCTCCCTCGAGTACACATTGGTGATTAATGAAGCAATAAACACGCTGATCTCAATAGAAAAGAATCTAAATATCCCCACTTCCTTGATCAAACCCGGAAATCGGCATTAACTGCAAGATCCGACTGTATTACTGGCCATGAGGACATATCGCTTACCAGTAGATATCTCCGATAGGCTGTACTAACAATAGTAGGTGCACAAGTCCTGCCTGTAGGATGTGACGATCAGCGCATGTGCTGGCGAGTGTCACTCTTCATTTGTTGATCCTGACAGCAGTATGTTGTGGTACCAACAGGATAATCAAGGTACTTGCATTAATATAAAAGGATGTCGAACTGGCCAACAGGTGATAATGAGCAAGGACTAACTTCCATTCATCATGAAGGCCAACACTTTGGTGCCCTTGCTGGGTCTCTCTGGCAGCGCTGCCGCTGCGGCCGTGGCTGCGTCCAGCAACACCCCCTTTGGGTATGCCTCTGGCTCCAAGGAGTCCATTGCCAACCTGAAGGACAAGGTCGAGAATGTCGTGTGGATTCTGCTGGAGAACCGTAGTTTCGACAACATCCTGGGTGGTGTGAAGCGCAAGGGTCTGGACAACGTTGTCAACAACGGCCCCTTCTGCAACCCCCAGAATGTGAGCGATCCCAGCAGCACCAAGTGGTGCAGCGTCTACAAGGACTTTGACTCGGTCAAACACGACCCTGATCACTCGATCACCGGTTACAACATGGAGTTGTATGGTACGTACACTCCAAGCACCGCGGCCATCGCCAACGGGACCCTGAAGCCCAGCATGAACGGCTTCGTGGAGCAGCAGCTGGTGCACCACAAGGGCATGGATCCCAAGGTGGCCAGTGAGGAGGTCATGGGCTACTACTCCGAGGACGAGATCCCCACTCTCGTCAACCTGATTGACGAGTTCACCACCTTCAACTACTGGCACTCTTGTGTCCCTGGTGTAAGTCACTATTCCTGCTGAGAGTCCAACGATACTGACGAGAATAGCCCACCAACCCCAACCGCCTGTGCGCTCTTTCCGGTACCTCCGATGGCCACGGCAACAACGACAACAGCTTCGACGTCTCTGGCATCGACATCTCCAGCATCTTCCAGGCTGCCAGCGAGAAGGACATCACCTGGAAGAACTACGACGGCACCAACGGTGCCTTCCTTTCCGATGCTCTCTTCTTCAACTGGACCGTCCAGAACGCCAAGCAGAACGTCGTCCCTCTCGAGAACTTCTACCAGGACGCCTACCTCGGCCTCCTGCCCCAGCTCTCCTACATCAACCCCTCCTGCTGCGACCTCGACACCAACTCCATGCACCCCTCTGGCAACGTCTCTTTCGGCCAGGTCCTCGTCAAGCAGGTCTACGATGCCATCCGAACCGGTCCCCAGTGGGACAAGACCCTCCTGCTCGTCACCTTCGACGAGACCGGCGGTTTCTACGACCACGTCCAGCCCCATCTGGCCGTCCGCCCAGACAGCAAGACCTACACCGAGAAGGCCGCCGACGGCAGCTCCTACACCTTTAACTTTGACCGTCTGGGCGGCCGTATGCCTACCTGGCTTATCTCGCCGTACACGCCCAAGGGACACATTGAGAACTACGGTGTCGACCCTGCCACCGGCAAGTCTGCCTCGTACAGTGCCACCTCTGTTCTCAAGACCCTTGGATATCTCTGGGATCTGAAGGACTTTACTCCTCGTGTTTCGCACTCGCCTGCCTTTGACCATCTGATTGGTCCTAAGAAGCGCGATGCGCCTCCAACCTTGGCTAACCCCCATCCTTTCCCTGATGCCGTTTAAGAGTTGATTGCGAACCTACTCAAAATTATGAAGATGCCTTAAGAGATTTAAGCATTGGATATTGCTCTTTGCCTTCTTGTATATGATGTTCTCATTCTGATCTTATAAAATATGACCTTATCTACTGAAGCAATTCATGTTCGAGGATATACGAGTTTGATTTCTGAACCACGAATGATTTTACAAGTGGTGGCGGAACTAATGCACCGTCCTTTTCGCATCGGTAGGTTTCTGTCCAGTAAGCACGTGGAAATAAGAATAGAGATGCAGGTTCTCCAGCTGCAGCTCTTCACGAACACGGGCTAGGAGCGCATCTGTATCCTCTTTCGACCAGCCTAATGTACGAGTGAACAGTCGCATAGAATACACCTCTAGACTTTTCAACAGCTGGTAGGTGTAAGTTCCTCCAACTCTCTTCCATTTGGGGTCCTCGCTCCATTCTCCCAGTGGGACCTATAAAGCTTAGTACGGCTCTTACACATGACAGATGGGTAGGGGAAATGAGCCTACCTTGAATACCTGCTCCGTTACCTCCACAAACTCAGCACTCTCCATCCACTCCCTCTGCTTCCCGGCAACATTGATCCTCTTCCCAAACTTCTCTGCCGCTTCCTCCAACAGCTCCTGCCACTGTCGTACTGCGTCTGGAACACCGCTATCACCATCATCAGAGCAAAGCCGAATATCATGTTCCTTGACTTCCAACCATCCACCAGGGACCAGATGCTTGTAGGCATTCTGATAAAAGCCCTCCCAATCTGCAAGCAGCCCACCCAGGGACTGCGCGTGGATGAGATGGAACGCCTGCTTAGCCGAGAACGGCCAGTCCCCTTCGAGATCATGGTGCACAAGCCAGGTGCAGTCAGACCGCTGCATGTAGGTAGGATCCATAGCGGTGAGGCGAGCCCCGGCATGCTCACTATCATGGAAGTTTTCAACCCAGACGGCACTCCGTGTAGCAAAGTCAAGAACCTTGTGGTTTCTCTTCAATGGAGTTGGGAGCGGCGCGACGAAGAGCTTATCATCTAGCACCATGCGCCAGACATAATCGACTGCGCCATGGCTCGCTTGGGCGTCCTTATCATCCGGAAAAGGGAATTCGGCCTTGAAGCCATAGTACCGATGTCCGTTCTCGTAGGTGTGATTGTTTCGGGCTTCCAGCCAGCTTTTCTCCATTTGTGCCGTATCGTGGGTATAATTCCATATCGAATAGGACGGGTGTGAGAGTTGAATTGGAGAGGCAGTGGGTATATAGCTATATATAGATGCCTTAATACTAAAGCCTTGGCTAAGCTTGGCTTACATTAAATGCTTGTCTGGGTGGGGGGGTACTGTTTATCATTTTTTTGCATATAAACCCTAACTTAAGGAATTACAATTTGCTATGGAATGTTCATTGTGCTCTGCAAATCTAATCCATTATGCCGCGAACCACTTGTCTTGCAGAAGCTCTGCGGCGGAAGGTCTCTCTCTTGGATCAAGCTTCATTACTTTTAAAACAAATTCCTTGTCCTCCTTGGATATTTCCTGTTCTGAAATCCGGGGGAAAAGCTTTCTCCTTTCGGGGGGAATGCTTTGCATGATATATGCGAGGGCATTCAACTTCTCCTGAGGGCAGATGTCGTGATATGTCAACGGGAATGGCCCAAAGAACTCACACTGCCTCTGAAGAATCTTTAGTTCGTAATCATCATGATCTGCGGGAACGTCTGGTTTGAATATGAAGAAGTTGCCTCCATATAGCAGGGTTATAAGCTGGTGGAGAGTCAGTGTTGCTCGATAACTTAAAAGAGGTTGGAACGAACATACTAATGCTCCAAAGGACCACATGTCTGTTGGTGTACCCCAGCCGATTCGGAGCTGTGCTTCAGGGCTCCTCCAGATAGGTGATCCAATCAAGTCACCATCCTTGGCATATGCAGAATCCGAAGGGACCGTACTCCCACAGTCTGCTACTTGAACATCTGTAAATCGCACATCCCCCTGGCCATAGTTGACAAGAATGTTGTCGGGCTTGATGTCTTCAAGAAAGATAAGATAGTGAATGTAGCCCAGATGATGATTGCACTTACCTGTGTGCACAAAATTATCCTCATGGAGAACCTTGAGGGCTTCTAGAATCCTTCTTGCAACATATCTGATCTCCAGATTCGTCAGTCGTTGAGTGACAGACGCGTTCAGAAGATGGTCGTCTAAATATCTCAAAACTATGGCTGGTGGATCAGATGGCCCGACTATTTCATCGATTAAAGGGCGTAGGAAGGGGGTACGAGATTGAAAGCGGTTCAACACGTCACGCTCATTCTGGAGGCAAAAATGATGGATGCTTTTCACAATCACGGGTTCATTGCTTTCGCACCTGCTAAACAGTCCATCCATTATAAACTGATCTTTAATGTTTCGTGCGTTCGTACCTTGCAAGCCAAACTGTCTCTTGTAGTTGTTTGCTAACGGTGTATATTCCATTCTGACCCCGAAGGAATTGGCCTATTCGGAGGGAAGACATCATAGCGACTTGCTTGGATCTGAGCTTTATCGTCTTTTCTTGCTCTTTGCTCTTGGTTTCTTGATGGAAGTGGAAGAGCTCTCACCAGCAGGCCCAAGGGGCAGATCCAATTATGCCAAGGACCAAGGTATCCGGGATCGGACTTTTGAGCTGGCGGGTACGGCGGACTAATTTATACAAAAATCTGTTAAATTCCAATGGCCGTAGCTGCCCATACAGAGTTACCTACTTGTATACCTGAAATACCGGGCAAGTGAGATTATTCATCCCACATCTCTTTTCTGCGGTGTTCCTCACCCACCCGCAAATTTCCCACACCGGCAAATTTTAAACGAGGAAGTTAGTTTCTCTAGGTACAAAAGTGTGACTCTATTCCCAACTCATCCCAAATCAGCTCAGCGAGCGTTTAGTCCCTGATTCAAGTCCTGCCCCTATGATTGAAGTTTTCTGAACTCCAGTTGCTGGTCTACCACATCCCGCACCATCTGGTCCCACGAGCGCCATCGCATCCCCAACTCTGCTTCTGCTTTGCTACTATCTGTTGAGAGAAACTCTTCCTCAATGTCTGGTGTGATCTTTGCCCCAAGGTCTGGATAGTTCCGCTGAATGATGTCTGCTACTTCTTTCCAGGTCCCGCCCTTCGCTGAAAGCAGATACCTTGACCCATCTGGGATGGCTGGATCCAGGGCCTTGAGGTGTGCTTCAACAACATCATCAATATGCACACCAGGAACCCGGGAGTAAGAGTGATGAGGGATGCCTGCCATGATAGCATACCACAGAAGACCATTTGAGGATGCTTGGATCTCCGCAGCATCGGTCTGCACCGGGTTGCGTCCGTACACAAACACAGGATGGAGTGTTACCAAGCCATACTGCGGCTTTGTGGTCTTCCAGAACTCCCATGCTGTTTTATTAGCGAGCAGTTTAGATGCGTGGTACAACCGCATAGGTATTCCCCGTGGGTCATTAGAGGCTGTAAAGTCCTCAGTCTCATCTACATCAAAGTCCCAGTCATTGTCCTCTGCGATGATGTCAGTCCAGTTACGATATAGGCGGCCCAGGAACCCTAAAATCTCACCTTTGATGACGCCACCAGATGGTATTCCGTCCAGGGGCATCAAGGCCGCAACCGATGAGGTGATCACGACCTTCTTGATACTTGGCACTCGAGCAGCCTCCTTGAGCAAGGCAGTCGTTGCTTTCACAGCGGGAGTGAAATAATACTCCTGATCTGTGCCACTGGGAATAGGATGTGCGAGATGGATGACATAGTCTGCTCCATCCAGCTGTCCTCTGAATTCGGCTTCAGCCGTCCAGTCGGAAACAGTAACAAATTCCACGTGTTCGCTATACCCAGACAGCAGATCCTGTAACTTGTCCGAGGGCTTTCGAACACAGATTCGCAATCGATATCCCGCTTTGAGTGCTGCGATGGCGGTGGCACTGCCAATGAAACCTGTTGCGCCGGTGATGAAGACCAATTGACGCGCCATAATGTGTAAAGCCAGGACTCAAACAATTTGGACAGTGTAGAATAGTCAGGTGTTCTTCTATCCTTTTGCGTGGATTTGGTCCTGGAATTACCACAGATTTATCTCCGACTGAGGCGGAGCGTGTTGGAGATGAGTCAGATGACGGATCTATAATCTTACGCCCCCCATTTCAACCATTGTAGGAAAAAGATCCACTCAGATGGTAATATTATACATCATGTGGAAAGACTTGAGGCTTATGTTTCGTGTCGGGGCGCCGGATCCCGCTCGCTGTTGCATCAGATGGTCAGACCGCTGCCGATTCGCCGTCCGCCTGGTGATGTTTGTGCTCTTTGTCTACACTGGTAGATTATGTAGATCTTCTTATGATAAACGATTGGATGACTGTTCAATGTCTCGATGCACTCCCAGACGTCCATATTTAGAAATGCCTTTGATCCATAGGACAAAAGCAACCAGAAAGAACTGAAACAATATCAGAGACTCCCTCACGGCTTCACCATCCTTCCAAATGAGTGAATTTGGCCAGGACGCCGTCCTTCGGCGCAATAGTCGCTCCCTCTCGCACCTCCAGTGGAGCGTCGGGGTATTGCAGTTCGAACTCAAAGCTCCCGACCACCGCAGCGAGGAGACACGCCAGTTCCGCCTTGGCGAACCCCTGCCCAATGCAACTGCGGGGACCGTGGAGGAAGCTCAGGAAAGCGTAGTTGCTGGTTGCGCCGCCGGTGTTGGCCTTCCCGGGGCCCATCCATCGATCGGGGTTGAACTGTTCCGCGTCTGTCCCCCAGAGCGCCGGCATATGATTGACAAGTTCCGGCGAGATGACGACTTGCGTGCCCTTGGGGATAGGCTTCCCCATCAGGGTGGTGTCTTTTAACGCCACGCGGACGGTATTTGGTACAGACGGGTGGAAGCGAATGACTTCGTTGCAGACGGCATTCAGATATTGGAGGCTGTCGATGGTCGCCGCGTCGATCGCACCGGGGGTCTCGACATTGATAGGCGGCAGGTTGGCGCGGACTTCGTCACGCAGGCGGGCCTGCACATCTGGGTGCTTGCAAAGCGCATATATGGCCCATTGAAGAGCGCCGGCGGTCGTCTCGTGGCCGGCGCCGAGGAAGGTCATCAACTGGTCGACGAGGTTCTCATCGTCAAAGTTGCCGCTGCGCATTGCGACGGAAATGATGTCGACCTCGGTGTCTGCGTCTGGATCTTCCATCTTTGCCTTTTGCTCGCGGATCATCCGCCGCGTGGCATCACGGATATTGCGGCAGCCCGTGTCAATGAGCTTATTCTGCTTGGTGGGTAGCTTTGCTAGCCATGTCGTATTCCCCAGGAGCATTCCAAGTATAAAAAGGATCTTTGTTCCCAGACCCGGTGTGGCGAAGATCATTTCGTAAGATTGGCTGAGACTGTTTTCAGGGTCGTGCAGGGAGCCGAAATCCCGGCCCATGCCCGCCAAACCAATGATATCCAGCGAGGATCGGCTGGCCCAGGTTCTCACTTGGATTGTGTTATCTTCGGGGGCTTCTCTGCTCTGCAGATCCTTTCGAATCAACTTGGCCATCTCGGTGCCCTTGGACCAGAAGACAGGATAGAGATCCTTGACATGGCGGTACGCAAAAGCTGGCTTGAGATTCTTCCGTTGAAACTACACGACTGATTGTAAGATTCAAAACGAGAAATAAAATGCACATTGCTGTTTCTTACCTTGTGCTCCTCGCCTTCGGCAATCAGGATTCCATTGCCCAGCACACGCCTCAATGTTTGCTGTATCACCAAGGGCTTTGCAAAGTCGTAGGCCTTGCTCACCAGAATCTCGCTCAGGACAGCAGGACTGGTTATCGTGAGCCTCTCCGTGTTTCCCACAATGTAGTAACGAAGAATTCCATCATTGGGAATAGTCTTGGCCCACTCCTTCATTAGCGCATGGGGGGTGTCGACGAGCAGACTACCCGTATTGCCCGTGAGCCAGTGCCGATTCTAGATGCAGTTAATTCGGAGTCAAGTGTGGCAACGGTGGATTCGATGGCTCACTGGTGGGGCCGGAAAGTGTTTCAACGGCGTGAAGAATTGAGGGTAGATAAATAGCTGATATAGCAGCTTTGATATGGTGATGCCTGTGATTAGAACGGCAATGGCCGCGATTCTGGAGCCGTGGATGGCGTATTCTGGCCGGAAGTAGACACCGGCTGCTACGCCGAGGCAGAGGACACCAAAGCAATTGTTAATACGTCCCATAATGGCGGTTGGTCTTCAAAGCCAATTCCGACAAAGGAAGTGAGGCCACCCTACTTCAATGATCTAGAGGATCAAGTCGCTGACCGACGGCTTGGGCCAACGCCTGAGCCTTGTCGCCACCTGAGACGAGTCGTATGATTGGTTTTTTGGTGTCACTTCTACCACAACCAAGCCTTGACACCCCTTATGCCACCGGGGCTCGGGCGCCGTCTCCGCGCTCGACTGTCAGGCAGTTACTCGGTATCTATCAGGATATGACAAATAGGGAGCAGAGTGCTGGGGCCCACTTTAGGCAGCTTGTCTATGAGCACATATTTGATTGCGCGACTAGTCTCTTGTAAGAGACTGCATTGGTTGCCCTTTAAAATTCTTCGCTGCCCCGTTTTCAGTGCCTACAAGTTCGTTCTAAGAATTCGTCTCATATATAGTTTAACCTCTCCCCCAAATCGCACCTGACTGATGGGCTATCAACCCTGGCACCTTGATTGACGCCCTTCCAAAAGAGAACAGACTCCCCCAAGGCTTCCATGGCCAGAGAATTGAAGTTTTCGTTCCCGGGAGCCGTCTTCGCGAAGCTCCTCAATTGCGGCAAAAACTCATCTGAGCCTCGAGCTAACTCCCCGCTCGTCGAGGTGATTGGGCCCATGGAGGCAAAAGAACCATCTGGATCTTGGAAAACAACACCATCGAAGGGTGAATCGTAGGTTTCGTGAGCCTCTGAATCCATGTAGTTGTAACCGCTTGTTGGGGGCGAGGGCAGCTCTGACATCAAATAAGGATTTGTTGGTCCTTCCGAGGTCGGCTTCTGCCGTTTGTGCTGAGTCTTCCTGGCCTCTATCACGTCGGTGACAATAAGTGACAGCTGGTATAGCCGTCGATTGTATGAGGCTTCTGCGCGGCAGTCGGTGATGGTCTGGAGCATCTCCACAAATTCTTGAAGCAGGTCGATGTCCCAACTGGACGCCTGACCGCAGACGATGGATGACAATACTTCGTAAAGGTATAGTGACGGAAGCGAGGCGAGAAAGCTATATCGGAACCAAACGGTCAGTCTCAGCCATCTGTGGTTCAAAATATACAAGGCAGTAGGAAAAAGTATCATTACAATGAGAAGACAGCCTGGCTCCCTTGGTCGGGTGGGGAATGCCACAGGCGTAACAAGAGTTTCAAACACATTCTAGCTACCTCGGGAGCCCGTTGAAACATGGGATCGGGATGGTGCTTGTGGGGCCAAATCAGGAGCAGCTGAACGGAAAGATATCTGATGGCCAACTGGAGATTCGAAGCGGAGCCTTCAAACGATTTCTGTATCTTGTCCAAGTCAACTCCCGATTCGGTGAGACAGTCTTGCAGTCTTGACAAAATCGTGGCTGCGAATTCTCGAACTTGCTCTTCGTCTCGCGCCTGCACATGAACAGCGTATATCTCCAAGTATACGGTCTCCTCTATCCTAGCCATCTCGGCCTTTGCAGCAAGGCAGGATGGGATACCGTTTTCCGAAGGCACCAGGTGTGCGTCGAAATAGACTTCGGAGACTGGTATACTGGGAGACGACCCAGCCGTCCAGCAAACGGCCTTATCAAGAACGTATAAGCAGTATGAAAGGTTTTGTCTTTCTTTGATGTCGTCGTCACTCAGTTGACCTTGAAAGGAGTGCCACTGGTGGATGCCAACGGACTTTGCACATCTGGTTGCTAGAGCAAGCAGCGTCTCGGATAGACCTATAGAGAGGTACACTTGCGCGACGATGTGCTTCTTGTTGTCAGTGATTCAGTGCAACCAGGAAAGGTGGGTAGTAGTCGGAGACGTACCAGAGATAAGAGTGCCTGCACGTTGATGAGGTACGGCGACACAAGTTGGTCAATATTGCTGACAGCGCGCTTCGCGTTTGTCAAAAAGCCCGCAATGAGGTCAAAGTCGATTGACGAGGTCTTGCGGGTCTGCTTGGACATCATTGACTCCCGCTGGTGGGAGCCTAGGGAGTCCGCTGACATGGCCAGGAGGATGAGGTTGTTGCAGCAGACGATAGAAGCAAGATCCCGTTCGGATGGCGCTGATTGCCGCAAAGTAGTAGCCAGTCGAGCGAACCTTTTCTTTGTCCAGATAGGAAAATGATCATTGGTCGTTGTAAAGTAGGGCTCGATCATTGCGTCCAAAATGGCAAAGGGAGGCATCGCGGGCGGTGACTTTTCCCCAGGAAGAATCACTTCCCCCCGGCCAACCAGAAGATCAATCTTGCGTTGTGCTTGCATCACGCATTCCTTCACGGAGTGCCTTTCGATGTCAGGACTTTGAGAGAGCTCATCCTTGATGTTGAGCATTAGTGACTCGAGAGATGTCGGGCCAAAGCATCTCTCGTCACTGTTTTGGTCCACGAGAAAACGACCAAGCGGCCTCGTGAATACGGGCGATTTTAACGAGTCAGGGAACCGTTGATCAGTCAATTGCGGTGTAGGGCTCGCTGGGCTGGCTGGGCGCCTTGAGAAAGGTGAGACAGTCGATGAACCCTCGAAAAGGCGCTTCAAGGACCTTTGAGTGTCCGCCAATGAAGTCTTCAAAAGCCGTCCGTCATTTAGAAATCGTCTACAGATGTATATGGACAGCGTCCAGCTTACCTCGAGTTGTTMAAGGCGACTACCCATTCCGAGGATAGTATGGCTTCTATGAATCATAAGCTCGGAACAACAGTGCATATAGTAGTGACTAGTACACACAGAAGAGTTGTTTGATTGCACTTTTTGCCTTGACCGGACCACTCACACTGCAAGCCCAGGCGGCCACAGTTCCTGCAAGAGGGCTTTTCTCGACTGCAGCGTATCTTCCTGGCCCGGCATTGGTCACACACTGCTCGAAATGATTGGTTACCTACCTATGGTTTGCTTGTTTTGGGGCCGACGCTCGCTTACCTGTGTAGTCGTCTCTACTAAGTTCCTTGGCCATTGTCGCAGTTTTGCCAGGAAGGAGTCGTAGGCCGCGCGAATCTTTGATTATCCTCGGGATAGGTAGAGATCGGGTCTAACGTACAGCTTGACACTTTACAATGACTGGGGTAAGAGCATTTATAGGGGAACAAGGCTCCGTTTGCCAGCCGCAGTAGGGATTACCACCATCCATTTCCTTTCTGCATGCTGACGCATTCTTACCGGGCCACTTGAACATCACCAGCGACTGAGAACCAAGGCCAAGTATGCACAGGGCCAACCAGGGCCCGTCAATGGAGAGTGGTTCGATGTCCCAACCCAATTCGACAACATCAGCCTGTTAAGAGGCTGAGGAAAATGTACTCTCCCCGTTCTAGACTTGCTGCTCATTTTTCAGTGTAAGCGCGGTTGGCATTAACACACTAATATATTAGATTACCGTAGTATCAAAGCCGAAAAGGGAAACGAATATAGTTTGAAAATATTAGACATGGAGGCGATGTAGTCACGATGTACATCGGGATCTGCTGGATAAATATGCTGTTGTAGTTGTCGAGTTTCGGCTGAATCCATCAAGCCATGATCGAATTCTCTTCTGCCGTTGTCCGCCATGGCTGATTGACCGAAATCTTATTTTGATAGCATAATAATATTCTCATACAGCTTTCCGGAGCTTGTACCGGTGCAATAATTCGGCAATTACTTTCTGAAGTGGTTGAGTTTCGTATATGGTTTAGGTCTGACCACCATTTGGATTGGCTGTATGAAATAGGTAGGAGGATAGACTGCCAACTCCGGAGGAGCTGCTGATAATCTACTGGCAAGACAGGACCTTGTGTGGTTCGAGTTGGAGGTATTTTCCGGGTCGCTGCTGGCTCCACGGGAGAGAAGTCATTCAGTCCTGAGCTACAGAGTATATTCACATATCTGTCTCGATAGACCTGACGGAGCTCAGTTAAGATGCGGGACACACCCAGGTTACACTGCGAAGTCACACCCCAAACAGATTCTGCAAGTTCGTCACACCAAAGAAGACTATCAAAACAAAAGTATTTGGTCAAGTGGAACCAGCCCAAAATGCAACGGCGCCATGCTGCGTTGTGGAACCTGCTAGCAGTTACAACAACCCTATGCATGATATAATACCAGACTGAAGGCAGTAAGAGGTCTGCAGAATGGTGACACTAGCATGAGGGGGGTGGCGCATCTCTTAGCAGATTGACGCCCGTGATGGCGTGTGCTTACTGCTTAGATGCAATAGCGCCCAAGCACGGACAACATCAGCCAATTGACTTCCGCCTCTGGAGAAACAAGACCTACGGCACATTCCGGCGGCGATCTTCCGCCGATCGTTAGTGAGTCAGTTCCCGAGCACAGTCAGCCTCTATCTCAGCTGGTGGAGGCGAACGGACGGACGTAAGCTTATCTGCAGGAAGGGTATTACCCCTCACCTGGCGCCAATATGTTCTTTGGTGTGGTTCCCATGCCCTCGGCCAAGCCAATTGGTCATGCTTATGATGCTTGCCTCGCTGGCACTCGGTTATTGTGCCGGCCGGTTGACTGGGTAGAGTGAGACTGGAACGGAGGGGTAAGTGTGAGCTAGATATTGGGGAGAGACTAGGTGCAGTAGCCTGTGAGGCGGATTAACCCCTTGAAGGGGAGACTAAGGAGTCTGGAATTCAACGTTGCTGTGCTTGAAACGAAGATAACGCGCTATCAGCTCAATAATTCTTAAGAGCGACTAGACCTTATTTGAAGACGCTGGAGCGATCCGGGTAATATTCCGTAGTTCCCTCATCTCGGGGACGGGACCCGTCATCAGCGCCCACTTGGTCAGGCCGGTGAAGGCTCCGACTGGCTCCTTGCATTGTCTGGCATCTCTAGCATAATAATTCATATTTCCCATAGAGCTTGACAAGATCGACGGGACGAGGTTCAATTGATCGTGACTTCGCGAGGCGTTGGTTGAATGTTCAATTGCGCCCTAGCAGAATCTACCTCACCTGGAAGACTCCGGAGTAGAAAGAAAGCATGAAACCAGATCAGGACTTGTCTGGCAAGGTATGTACGTCTTGCGGATACTGGTCTCGCTGACAGATCTCGTAGACTGCCTTTATAACGGGTGGCTCCGGTGGATTAGGAAAAGCGATTGCCAACATACTTGCTGCGCGTGGTTTGTGAATCCTCCCGCTGGAAAACCTAGATTTTCACTGATCCCAAGCTAAGGTGACCATGTCACAATATTCGCGCGACGGCCGGGTCCTCTAGAAGATGCGAAGAATGAGATAGTCGGGAATTGTGTGGATGCGGATCGGCAAGAGATCAATGCCGTGGCTGTGAATATGGCTGATGCCTCTGCGGTATGGTTGCTCCGAATCCAGAAAACCCAAATGCTCAGAGAGACTGCAGCATGCGAGTGGGCTTTCCCTAACCAACACACAGGTCTCGGAAGCATTCAGGTCCCAACCCCGAATGGCGGATTTCATGTATTGCTGCGCGGGGGGAAACCATGCTGAGAACGGGTTTTTCATCGATCTCAAAGCCACGCAGCTCGATTCTTGCATGAAGAATAATTATTATTCCACTGCTTATGCTGCCAAGGCCATGTTGGATATCTGGGTTGAGAACGACAAGAAACCTACCGCCATCGATATACCCAAGACCAGAAAGATTGTTTTCGCCAACAGTGCGGCGGCGTTCTTGGGGTTACCAGGGAGCGTTGCTTATACGCGTAAGCCGATGATCTTGATATGTTGATTCGAGTCTGTTGTCATCTTCTGGCTAACACTATCCAACTCAAAGCCGCCAAAAGCGCAGTCCGAGCCCTTGCAGACACCCTGCGCTTTGAAGTCCTCCGCCACAACTCCTCCAGTACCACCTACACAATCCACATCGCCTTTCCGGCCGACTTCATCTCCCCTGGGTTCGTCCTCGAACAAGACACCAAACCTGACCTCACGAAGCGGATACAGGGGACCAACGTCGCCACTTTCGCGGAGCTGGAGGAGAAATTGCCTTCTTCGGAGAATGTGGCTCAGGGGATAGTTGCGCGGGTAGATAAAGGGGATTTTATTATCTGCCAGGATTCCTTGGCTGCGAGCCTTTTGTTTACGAATATGGTTGGATTGAGCCCGAAGAGAGGACTTGGGATTGTGGATTCGTTGTTGAGCGTGGTGATGGGGTGGTTTATCGTGCCGGTGTTGAGGAGGAGATGGGAGAGGATGTGTAGGGAAGATGGTAGCAACAACCGGTCACGATGAGGGGAGGCTCACCAAGGTCCTAGGGGCATCTCGTTTGAGATTGAGTGCCAGATTTGTCAATTTATACATTCGATGATTATGTTGCATCTTCAGGCATAGAAAGAAGTTGTTGCTCTACAGCCGGCCAGACTTCTTTCCGCAAACTGTACAACAACCAGAAATTACCCGCAGCGTCTTTTCCAATCACCACGCCAGTGTTTCGCGTTGCGTAGCCTTTCGTCCCAGTTCCTTGGATGCAAGATGGTCTGCCCAGCTGATTGCTTCGCTTGTCCGTTGCCATTCCCTTTCTTTCGACGGCGGCGGAGAAATCAACTTGAAACAGTTTTGCTTTGACCCAGTTTGACATCATTACCGTGTACATACTCGGATTTCCGAATAGGGCTGGATGATGTGCATTGTCCAGCGTATCTCTTTGGATGGTGTACAGTGCCTGGAGTTGTTCGGCATTCCGTTGCTGTATAAGAGACTTGCGGATTTCAGATGCGGTGAAGCTTAGAGGTTCTTCGAGGACCTGGCGAACGGAAAGGAATGTCAGGGTTGCGAATACGGCATTGGTTACCAATGCACATGTAGCGGATGGTATGTGGCCAAGCTCTGCTAAGATTGACCGGCAACAGTATGTATTCCGCATGTTAACTGTGCGGCTGGGGCAAGGCTTTTCGGCTCGGAGAACGACGCGCGTCCACCAGGCAAACAGAATGTCACCCTCGCTGACGAAAAGGGGTTTGTCGCCGTCGTTGGCGTCGCGCGATGCAAGCTCCCCCATCGCCTTATATCGCATCTGTTGCAGGTATTTTGCGGGCAAGAAGATAATCCGTTCCTCCTCCCGGCGCTGCCAAAACAGCTCAACCGTCAGAATATACCGCAATGCAAACAAAAACCATGTCCACCCTATGAGTAGCGTGTCGGCAAAGACGTATTTTTGCAGCGGTTCGGTCTTCGACTCGGCGAGGCCAGCTAAAGGATCATGAGCGAATCCCACAAACGGCTTCACTTCATCTTCTCGTCCTCGCAGCACTGAAGACCAGGCGTCCAGAACGGCATCCAGGCCCATCATGTCCGTCAAGCTATGAAGGAAAGAAACGGTAACAAGTGTCGCGTCTCGGAAGGTGATAATGCGAACCCCCAGCTGGGGACAGTCTGAACAAAGCCAACCCTCCAAGCGATCGGGGAAAGCAGGAGTCCGGATTAATGATCTGAACTCGGGTGTAGTCGTATATGTAATGCCCAGAACGGACGGGCGACCAGCGGCATCAAGGTGGTGAGGTTGAGCTAAACGCGATGCTTGTGGATGGTCGGCCACCTTCATGTTATATGCGACCGTGGAGTATGCGAAGCCAGGCCGCTTGTCGTCGAAACATTGTGGAACATGGTATTCTAGTCCTCCCTCTGCATTCCTCCGGATTCGAGCACCGAGTTTCCGCCAGTCTCCTAACTCCAGCAGCCGGGATAGCGCACACCGAAGCTTCTCCGGGTCCAGGATGTCATCGAAGCGGAAAGTGACGTCGAAGGAAAGGCCTCGTGTATGATGGTCATCATCCCAGTAGTGGAAGGGAATGATTGTGTCGGTTGGTACGGTCGGCGGAGGGGCAGACTCTCTCCCAAATCCAAGAAAACCCATGACAAGTTGCCTCTTGGAGCCTCTGGGTCGACAACATAGGTATTCTGGTTGTGATTGTGATTGTGGTCCTGATCGTGGTCACGGTCGCAGTCACTGCCTTTCATGATAATGCTGCCTAGGTGAGTTTGGCGGCTTTGGCCCACCAACCGGGCCGAGCCTTCGAGCCCGGGGCCGGAGCCCGGAACCCGCGCGGACCGGCGCCTCATCGAGTCATCCACCAAACTCAGGTTACGCTTGGGAAAGAGAATTCGAAGGTTCAGTCAGCATCTTGGGCCACCCACATCTCTGTTACAGAGAACATACTCGTTCATCCTGTCATTTGGCTCCTTCATCCTCAGGGCACGTGATGGTCTGGATCTGCTGAGTAATATCGACCAGCGAACCAAGGGGTCTCTCTGCTTCCAGCTTCTTTGGCCTCTCAAATACAGAATTTATCACTCTCATAGACACGCTTCCATTACCTTATCTCCAGCACACTGCGGTGGACCAACTATTCGGTAAGCATCTCATCTCTGCAACTAAAAACTCGACTACTACTTTGCGAGTGTGTCTCTGATTGAGCTTGAGCCCTAAGCCGGCGTGGCCCGAGAGTTAAACTATCGTGCCAAGCATGGGCCAGGCCGAGATATCCGCATTCGCAGGTCGACAAGAATCCAACTCGGAACCCATATCAGAAACACAAGGAAAGGCAGAAACAGACACAGAGGCAGAGGCAGGCGGGACGGAAGTTCCTGCAGAGAAAAATGGCGAGGATGATGTCGAGCGGACACCAAAGAAATCACTGGCCTTTAAACTCGCTTTCATAGGCCTCGCTGCCAGCATGTTTGTGTTCCAGTTGGATGCAACGGCCCTCGGTATCGCCCTTCCAGTGAGCAATACCACATTTTCTCATCTGATGCTGAATCGCCCCCAAGACTAACCTCATCGGTAGACCATAGCTGCTGATCTCAAGGGCGAGAGTTTAGAGTCCTTCTGGGCGAACTTGTCCTACACCCTATGTGGTCTCGTCATGCAACCGGTGTGGGCCAGTATCTCGACCGCGTTCGGTCGGAAACCGCCTCTCTACGTATCCATGGCGTTATTCTTCATCGGATCCATCGTCTTTGCCGTGGCCCAAAATATGAACACGATTATCGTCGGCCGCGTACTTCAAGGGTTCGGTGGTGGAGGAATTGACGTGCTGGCGGAGGTAATTCTCGCAGATATGACGACGCTACAGGAACGCTCGAAATATCTGGGCTTGATGGCCGTTCCCATGGCTATTGGCAATATCATGGGGCCCTCGGTTGGTGCACTGTTCGCGACTTATGCGAGCTGGAGATGGATTGGATGGGTGAACTTGCCGTTGCTAGGGATCGGTACGCCGTTGGTGTTCTTCTTCCTCAAGCTACGACCGGTCCCCCTCGATGCATCGCTGGCCAAGAATTTGAACCGCCTCGATTGGATTGGTATGGTGTTGGTCGTCGTCGGGATCACGATCTTTGTGTTACCCCTCAGTTGGGCTGGCTCCTTATTTCCATGGTCTTCCTGGCAGACTCTCGTCCCAATGTTCTTAGGGGTTGCGGTACTGGTCATATTTGCTTTCTACGAAGCGAAACCCGAAGCCCCTATTGTTCCGCATCGACTCTTCCACTCGAAGACTGGAAACATGACGTTAGCCGGAGGCTTCCTCCATGGCGCGGTTCTGGTCTCGCTTTTGCAGTACTTACCCTTGCTTTACCAAGCCGTACAACTCGAAACAGCCATTTTGTCGGCCATCTTCCTGCTGCCCACCGTCATTACTAGTGTGGTGGTCGCAGCTGCCTCCATGATGATGGTTCCGTTGTTTGGTGGATATGTATGGATCCTTAGGCTGGCATGGATCATACTCACGCTGGGAACTGGCTTGCTGGCCCTGTTCGACGTAGGATCGTCGTCATCCATGCGGCTCGGACTTCCCATCCTCTGGGGAGCGGGAGTTGCCTTGCTGCGTCTCAATCTTCTTCCCATGCAAGCGAGCGTCAAAAACATCGACGACACAGGCCTAGCGATCGGACAATTTCTCACAATTCGCATGTTTGGAGGTCTCGTCGGCCTCACGATCTCTTCAACCATTTTCAACTCTGTCTTCTCGACATCCGTCTCCGCCACTACAGTCCAACTTACCGGTCCTCTGGCCCCTCTCAAGGACGTCGCCAATGCGGTTGCCTTTATTGACAAGCTAAGATCACTAGACGTTCCTGTTGAAACGCTTGATCAGGTTCTGAGGGTCTATCTAAAGTGCTTCCAGACGATCTTTTACACAATGACGGGGCTTAGTGGACTGGGGTTGGTGACTTCGCTGTTCGTGGATGAGATTGATCTGAAGTCGCAGGGTCTCGGGAATCAGCGCTTCGAGGAATAGTCGGAAAAAGGATGGATAAAGCGTTTGCAAAATATCAAGCAGAGTATATCATCCAAGTAGCCTGTACAATATAGCTTTATGTACCACTCCTAAATCTTGTCATAATCAATTGTATCCCATTGTTTGGGCTGGTTGAGAACATCCTGCAAATCATCCATCGCACCCGGAAGATCATCCAAACCCAGATGCAATGCCAACTCGATATAATCCTTTGTCCACAAGCCAGGCGAGCCCCGAGGGTACTGCGACCTAAACCCCACAAATCGCTGCGCGCGCTTCGACAACTTCCTCACGGTTTCCAGCGTGATGATGAAAGGATGTGCTTCCGCCGGAGTCAGGAAACTGGGGATGACGGTCAGCTGTATACATTTCCTTTCCATCTCGGTTTTGTTCTCGCCCATTGCATGGATGACCTTCCCCCCGATCAGGAGACAGTCCCCAGTCTCCATCTCGGCCGGGATCGTCTGCTCCATGTTCCCGCGTTGATGAAACGGCCATTTGTTGCTGCCGGGGATGATGCGCGTTGCACCATTGTCATCGGTAAAGTCCGAAAACGCAAAGAGGAAGTTGATCTGCGGTTCTGTGCCTTCCGGTCCGAGCTGGGCGTAGGGAGGGTAGGAGGTCAGATCGCGGTGCAGGACCTGCGCGGGCTGCGGTCCGGACGCGTTGAGCGTCGTCGCCGCCGAGAGCCAGTAGTCCCCGTTCTGCCCGCCTTCGCTGTAGCAGCGTCTGCAGATGGCGTGGACGAAGTCGTTTTCGAGGATGCGCGCGCGAAACGTCGCGCTGTGGTTGATGAGGTCGCCTGCGCGCTTGGTTTTGGGGCCGTGGAAGGCTGCCAGGTCTGCGTGGGGCACCCGGGAGCCCCGTTGGACTGACTCGATGCGGGCCTCGAGTTCGGTGGTGATCTGCTTCGCCTCAGTGGTGGTGAGCATGTGTTTCAGGATGACGCCGCCGCTTTCTTGCCAGTGCTTGAACACTTCGTCCAGGGGTGTGTCGGCTGTCACTTCTGCGAGCTTGAGTAGTCCATTGGGGACGGCGACCTGCGGGACGTCTGTTGGGACTCGCCACATTTGGAGTTCTGGAACGATGTATTGATGGTAGAGAAGATGGGAGTGGTGAAGATGACTGATATCCTGTTGCTTGCATACAGTTTATGAATAGGAGGTCCCATAACTTCATATGGCCTGGTCGTCAGACTCGGATCCCGTCCACTGATGCCTCCCGGCTTTCGGATTCCGATCGCCCGGTTGATGCACGCAGCATTTATGACATGCTCGGTTCGTTCTATCAGTCAAGGTCGTATGATTCAATCAGCCCTTTGCTTAGGGACAATAGAGACCTGGATGACCAGAGGACATGTGGCCTCCAAGACGTAGGACAAAGGATGAACTGAGACTTGTAGAACCATGATCTTTACGAGCGAGCTCGTTCCTACATCGTATACAGAGGCATTGGGTTTCCTATCCTGGGTACACAGAGGAGCCCATTATTCACTCCTCATAGACGCAGAAGATTATTATGAAGTCTCTGAGAACAAATAGATATAGATAATTGGCATTTCTCATAAAATGTACGGTCTTAGCAGGATGCAGAATGTAGAAAAGCATTAATAGATGCAAGAAATACTGTAACCGACCCTGTGCTTGATCCAGCTGCAATCCGCATGAGAGATGGCTTAGCTCTCGTTGTTTTCTGTCGCAATTCTATAAACCTCATTTGCCGCATACTGACCGAGAATGTCAAGCGAGCCAATACTCATCATCTCCAGCATGGGAAGATCAAACAAGAAGACCTGTTTGATCCAAGCGCGCAATTCGAGAGCCACCAACGAGTCAAGGCCGAGATCGAGCAGTGGCCAGCTCGTATTAGGCTCCTCATGAGGTTTGAGCAACAGGTCGAAGAGTCTCTTGCCGATCTCGACTGCAAGGAGCTTCGGTGCTTCTGGCGACTTGAGAATGGAAGGATCCGCTTTAGCACTGCTCAAGTAGGACTTCAGCACATCCGTCGAGGCTGCGGTTGCGGCCACCGTAGAGTTGTTGTGATACGAGGCCATGCGGCGGTCTTTCTTCCAGATCACGTAGTTGCTGGGATCGTGCAAGGGAATGAGCAAGGCAAGGCCGACGAGGAAAGTATTTTTGTGCACGAAATAAGACGTGGCGTTTGAATCGGCCGCAGGGGCTTCGTCGACGGCTTGACCTGGTTTGCTGTGGACCAACATGGATATTGCCATTGCGTCAATGACCTCCTGCTCCAGGACAGGCTTGAAGCCGCTCCTGGACATTTTCCCCATCATCCCTTGGTGCTCCGAAATCCATCCCACGTCCTCGACAGCTCCCATATCAACCACAGAGGCCGCCAAACACAAGCCGTTACGGTATTGGGCGAACGCGTCTAGGAAGCTGTTACCACTGGCATAGTTGGCCTGGCCAGCTTGTCCAACTATGCCCGATACCGAGCTGAACATCACAAAGAAATCCAGATCGATGCCCGCGGCCACAGAAGCATCGTGGAGGTTCCAGGTTCCCTGAACCTTGGGTGCCGTCGACGCCGTCCACTCGTCGAAGCTCATCCTGGTAAAGTTCTCATTGGCGACCACCATAGACATCTGTACAATACCTTTGAGGGGATATGTTGCCGCAGCAATGGCTCTCTTAACGTCCTCGAGCTTGGTGGTATCTCCGCTCACGAGCTTGACAGCGCAACCCATGCTCTGGAGCTCGGTGACAAAGTCGTCATCTTTGGGCGTCAGGCCAGCGCTACGCGACAGGTAGACGAGCTCACGGGCGCCGTGATCGACCATCCAGGTGGATACGGCACGACCGATACCGCCAAGGCCACCCACCATGAGGTATGAGGCGGACCCGTTGAAGGCAATCGTCAGAGCTCTCTGGGTGGTTTCCAATCCCAGCTGGGTTTCCCCTTCGGCCGGCTTGAACGACACGCCCACACGGCCGATGTGTTGTCCCTTCTCCATGAATCGGAATGCATCCTGGGTCTGGGCTGCGGGGAAAATTGTCATGGGTAGCGGGGAGATGTATCCTTTGCTGTAGAAATCCAAGATTGAGAAAATCAAAGCTCTGGCGACATGGATTCTCTTCCAGAGCCCGTCGATGTCGACACAACAATAATTGCGGTTCGCCAGGAAAGGCTTCATGTCGAGTTTGCCATCTCCGATCAGATCGCGTTTCCCGATCTCGAGTAAAGTTCCAAATTCAGCAACGCAGCTCCACGTGGCGTGCAAGAGCTCGCCGGAGAGGGAGTTGAGGATGAAGTCCATGCCACGGCCTTCCGTTTCTCGCATGACACCATCCACAAACGACTTGTCACGAGAGTGGAAGATCCTGTTTCGCGGGAGGTGGTAGTTCTCCATCAGATACTGGACCTTTTCTTCGCTGCCAACCGTGACATACACATCGGCCTCCAGCATCTGGGCTACCTGGATAGCTGCCAGGCCCACTCCACCACACGCGCTGTGTATCAGGACGGACTATGCAGGGACGATTGATCAGTAATGTACTTGCACAATAGCCTTAGGTCTTCCGTGCCGCTTACCTGGCCTTTTGTGACGCGTCCAACGTTGACCATAGAGTGAATCGCGGTGAAATACGGTATAAGCATCGTTCCAGCTTGATCGAAGGTGAGGCTGTCGGGAATACGCACGCAGACAGCAGCCAACGTGGTTGTATATGTGGAAAAGGCGTCCTTCCTGCAAAAGCAAACGACCCGATCACCTACCTGAAGGTCGTCCGGGCTGACGTCTGCCCCCACGCGCGTGACGATGCCTGCGGCTTCGATTCCGAAGAGACGGACCGGCAGTTCAACAATGCCCAGTGCGACCAGAATATCCTAGACGTGTCCTTTCAGTAACATGACACTTGCTCTGGGAAAGTCCCTTGGATTGACTTACTCTAAAGTTCAAACCGGCGGAGTACACCTCGACCTCCACCTCGTCCTTCTCGAGGTCCTTTCGTTCATGCCGCGCATAGTGTAGACTGTTAACCCGCCCCGGCGTACGGACATTTAGTGTGGCCATCTCGTTTGACCCCTCTGAAACCAAGAGCTCATCGGCCAGGATGAACGGGTGGAAGCGTGCGACTTGAACTCGGCCATCGAAAATGGCCCATTCGAACTCGGGGTTGAGTTCCTCGTCACCTTGGCGAGTCTGAAACCTGGCAAGCACCTGAAGGAATCGGCCAATGGACTTGCGGTCGTCAAAACTGTCGATCTGACAGGTTCCCAAATCGGCCAGCTGCTCTGTACGGATAGTTCTGGCGAGGCCGAGAACTTGTGCATATCGGGGATCACGGCATCCTATGTCGATGAGATGGGTTGCCCAGAGCATCCCAGCGTCGCGATCCTGAAGACCGAGAAGGAAGGCCTTGAATGATAGGAAGCGTGGTTCGTCGATCTCGTGGAAAAAGGGCTGTTCGACGTCCAGGAGCGAAATTACATCTTGGCCAGCCGGTGGGTCATCCTCTAATCTGCATCTGGTCACCTGGTAGCCCTCCTTTTCGAGCTCGCTCAAGATGTGTGTGACAGCAGGTCCTTCCTCCTCCAGAAGCACCGTGACCTTCTTCATGGGCGTCTCACGGACCTGCCTTACTACCATGGTGGTCGTAACTTGATGGGGTACTTCTGAATCCAGAGCCATGGCCTCGATATCGCCAAACCCTGCAGCTGCAAGCTTCGACTCCCACTCTTCTTGGCCCAGGTAGGGCGCCTCGATTGGCCCATCGGCAGGGCCCGACCACCACGTCGGGAGCACACCGAGCACATACTGGATCCATCTGGATGACGGGCAAAGCTCTTGCAGAAGCAACCGACCATCGGAACGTAGGAGTTTCCTCAGGTTGGCCAAGCTTTCCTGGATATTTTTGCACTCATGAAGAGCGTTGACAGCTATAATGAGGTCGTACCCGACTTCCTCGAATCCTTGTTCGAACGGATCCTGGCTGATGTCCAAGCTGGCGAACTCCATATTTGGGAATATCTTCTCCTGGGTTGTCGCCACAACGTAGCCTGGGGCAGTCAAAGTGTACTTGGCGCAGAGAATCTCCCCATCAGGTCGTGTCAGTTCCGCGAGGATATCTCGGTGCAACGACACGCCGTTTCCAGTTCCAATCTCTAGAATCCGGAGATTGGGCTTGGAGTGGCTCAACATTTGAATAAATTCCCTTCGGTCTAGCTGTCCAAGGAATTCATGGACGTGTGTTAGCGTTCCCCCGGCGAGAACACTCTCTAGGCTTTCGCCGGACATGAGGGAATCCATCTCTATGCAGACTTGACGCATGGCACTGGCGACTGGGGCTGCCGGAGTGTTTGCTAGCTGGCTCAATATATTGTCGATTCGAGCGGAGATAGCCTCGTTATCGAGGCCTGTCCAAGTCGAAGGCAATCTGAAGGCAATCGAGCTGGATTGAGACCCGATCCAAGCCATGTATTTCTGTAGATGGGGCAGAACTGGGTTGCTTGCTGATTCTGAAAAACGCCATTGGGACAAGAGCAAGCAGATGTCCCCGAGCTCCTCCAGGAGACGCAAATGGTCTGTTCGGCCTGCCGGTGGGCAGAAGAGCTCATCCACATCGAGGAAGTCAATGTCGGGTCTCCATTCACACCTGGATGCGGCATGTGTGTCCGAAATGTCTGTTGCACCAGCACCGTCCGCAAGTGACATCCGGATACCGACAGCTTCAACGACTGTGGTGCCCCCGGATGTACAACGGCCTTCTCCAACAACCGAAAAGTTACTCGACAGCTTAGCGGAAACGCTGGCGATCATATCTGACGAGCACCTATGGACGGTGACTTTATCGATGCTGGTCGGGAGCCAGGTCTTGGTTTTGCGTGCGTAGCCCTTGACTGCAGCAGCGCCCAGAATCTGCAGGGTCGCATCGAGGACGGTAGGATGAATGTGGTAGTTGGCTTCATCTCCCTGCCTTCCATTGACAACGTTGCCAACCGCCCGCTGTTCTGAAGTCGAGGTCGTCATCGTCTCAAGGGTCTGGAAACATCCTCCCAGATTGAGGCCACCTTTGCCCATTTTTTCATACCATTTTCTAACATTGAGCTTCCGGGGCAGGTCAGCAGGATCCTGGGTCTGCTCGGGCGCCGACGACTGAGCACAGGCCTCTCCTGTACAGTGCTTTGTCCAGTTGCGCCCGTTGTAGGCTGAAACAGTGAACTCCCACCACGCGCTATTTAGGGAGTTTGTCAGGCGGTGCGGCCGGAACGTGGCCATCATCTCCGTCGGCTTTCCCTCGCTGAGCACAAGCGCGGTGCTGACAATGATATTTCGAACGCTGAATCCCTCCTCAACATTGGTCAATTGTCTGATGGCCTCGCCTGCCAGGGCAATGTAGCCACAGAACGGGAAGACGATGTTCTCCCCAACCTTGTGGTCACGAATCCACGGCGTGTTTGTAACGTGGAACATGTTACGCCAGGCAGGTTCACTGTCACTGCTCTCAGCCACCCTAGCACCAAGGAGATCATGGTATGGGAATTTGCGGTTGCGCCACTCCTTGCTGAGACGAGACTCGTACCAGTAGCTCCCTTCGTGATTCCATGGGTACCGGGGAAGATCCGAAAGACAGCAACCCGTGGGAAAGAGGGCCTCGAGATTGACATCGACATTGAGTGAGTGAAGTGCTCCAATGGCGGACAAGAAAGATGCAGTGCAGTCCTGGTTGCGCGCCATGACCGACACATAGGGAGCTGGAGATGAAGCCTGAGTGAAGATCTGTCTCAATGGACCTGCGAGAGCCCCGTGGGGCCCAACCTCAAGGAAGACTGCATTCTTTCCCACGTCGTGTTTCAAAATGGCCGTGACGGCCTCGCGGAACCGGACCGGCGATTCCAAATTGTCCTGCCAGTACTTTGACCATGTTCTGTGCTCGGGGCCTAGGACACTTCCGGTCACACTGGAGAAGAAGAGCGCCGATGGTTCTCTCCCGACCACTTCGTCGCCGATCAAGGACTGGTAATCCTCTCCGATCTCTTTCATATGAAATGAATGATAGGCTTTGTCAACCTGGAGCAGCCTAGCCAGCATCTGTGGCTGTGCCTCTTTGATAGCAGCCACAACGGATTTGACGGCGTCGATGTCGCCTGAGATTGTAACGCTCTTGGGTGAGTTGTCACAGGCAAGCGTGACGTTCGGGACGAGGTACTTTTCCGTTTCCGCCCAACTCATTCCAATAGCCGCCATCGTTCCTGCTCTCTTCTGTCTGCTTGTCACTGCTCCACGGTGGTGGGCAGCGGTGATGGCCTCTCCAGCCCTGAGAGCCCCGGCGGCGTATGCTGCAGCAATCTCGCCACTGGAATGGCCCACGACTGCGTCTGGGCGGATTCCCGCGGACTTGAGCGTGTCGACCAGTGCAATCTGAACAGCAGTGCAAAGTGGTTGAGAGAACTCGGCCGATGACAGACGGCTCTTCTTCGCTGGTTTCTTGAGCTCCTCTTCAATCGAGTACTGCGACTTCTCCCCAGCAATGGTCTGCAGGTGTTGATCCAGAGATCGGATGCTAGACCTGAACACTTCATTCGATCGCAGCAGCTCCCGTCCCATCTGGGGCCATTGAGCGCCCTGACCGGTGAAGACCATAACCACGCCCGGCGGCTTCGCAGACTTGGAGTTTACAGGTTGTGAGACACTTTCAACCACACCATTACTGAATATAGCAAAAGCTCGGTGCGGCAAATGTTCCCTTCTCCTTGCCAGCGTGTAGGCTAGATCACTGACTTTGTCCGGATTTTGTTCCACCCATGCCTTGTAGTCGTCGATCATCCTCGTGATTGACTTTGACGAGTTGGCTGTGAACAACAGAAGTTGCGGTGTCTCCGGTGTTGTGTGAACCGCAGCTGGGATGTTATAAGTAGCGGCAGATTCAAGAATGACATGGGCGTTTGCGCCACCAATCCCAAACGAATTCACACTGACCCGTTCGAGTCTGTCCTTCGGCCACGGCAGGGGATCCGTAGGGACCGTAAGCTTACCGTCCGCGAACGGAATGTTTGGGCTGGGGCTGGTGAATTTGATATTTGGCGGGATGATGCGATGCTCGAGTGCTTTCACCATCTTCAATAGTGATACAAGGCCGGACGCAGCTTCGGTGTGTCCGAGATTGGGCTTGACCGATCCAATGTAGACGCCTTTGTCTCCAAACACCCGGGCCACAGCTGTCGCCTCGATGGGGTCCCCAGTCGGCGTACCTGTCCCATGGCATTCAACCATGGCCGTTTCCGCGTAGTCAGTAATACCTGCGAGTTCGTATGCTCTCCTCATCAGAGCCTCTTGTGCGTCCGTGCTAGGTTGCGACAGTGTAGGGGTCTTTCCGTCCGCGTTGTGGGACGTGGCTCTCACGACAGCACGAATTGGGTTGCCATCTCTCAGGGCATCCGCCAACGGCTTGATGAAAATCGCCGTAACCGCCTCTCCACGGGCATACCCATTGGCGTCGGCAGAGAAGGTCTTGCACGAGCCGTCACTGGATAGAACCCCCTGTTCCTGCATCGCCATCGACATTCCTGGTGCGAGAATCAGATTGACGCCGCCCACCAGAGCGGATCCACAGTCGCCTCTACTAATAGCAGCACACGCCTCGTTCAAAGCCACCAGGGCGGAAGAACAAGCTGTGCGAATCGTCATGCTATTGAAAAGTGATCAGCACAGAGCTGGTATTTGGAACAACTTTCCAGCAGAAGATCATACCTTGGCCCTTGCAGGTCAAACTCGTACGAGAGCCGATTCGCAACGACAAAATCTCCCGAACCGGAAATGCGATGGATACCCCATGGCTGGGTCTCCTTCCCAAACATCTCCAGCCAGTCTTCTCCAAAATTACCAATATACGTGCCGATAGTCTTGCCTCTCCAATTTGTCACGCCGGCATCTTCGAACGCCTCGCGTGCGACTTCCAACATAAGCCGTTGCTGGGGGTCGGCTCGCTCTACCTCGGTTCGCGTCATGGTGAAGAACGACGTATCCAACGCTCCGACGTCGACGCTCCCATCGAGGAAATATCCATACTCGGTCGAGACGGTCCCTGGTTGCTTCGTATCCGAGTAGTATGAGTCGATGTTGTAGCGCGATTGAGGGACGCGACATCGACCATCTTTCTTTGCGAGGAGGAAATCCCAAAGCTCGTCGGGCGTCGTCAGGCCTCCTGGGAGACGACAGGCCATACCACAGATGGCGATGGGCACTTGACCACTGCGAGGGACCCCATGCGCCAAAGTACCATTTGTGCCGTTAGTGTGCACACCGGTGGGATGCCCATTGAGAGTAGCCCCATTGATGATATCCGGACCCATTGTTACCCCCTGGCCATTAGTGCCGCTACTTTCGTCCATAGTCATTGATGTTTCGAAGTAAAAGTAAGTTGCTTCGCAGTCACCTGGCGGACCATCTCTGCATTTGAGTTTAAAATGACCGTTAACATGATTGTTGGCATGCATTTCCCATGTGCTGGGTTCCGCAACGGCCATGCGCCCCCCGTCCGCTCGCAGGCCGGAACCCGTGTTGGCGACGACCTGCAGCACCTCGGCCCGGTACGCCGATGGGCGACTAGATCATCTTTAAATGGATTTATGAATTGACTTGATGTATTCTTGAGCGTAGTTTCTTTCTCTTTTAGGTGACACAACGCTGGCCGCTGCACCACTGTCGAAGACTATACCTTCCGCAACCTCACCACCATGGCAGCTAACGGCAAGATCGTCTCGGAGATGGTCTCCTGGATCAAGAGCCAGAAACTGGTTGCTCCCCGCATGAAAGATGCCCCCACATTCTACCGAAATCTCGAGGAGGCTCTAGATGTTCGACGGTCGACCCAGTCTCTGATGAGCCGCGGACAAAGCACATGGAAAACAGGAGACGCGATAGACTTCTGCTCCAACGATCTTCTCTCTCTCGGGCTCACAGGAGAACTGCGACGGGAGTTTCTGGCCGAGTTGGCAAGACATCCCGATTTCTCGCTGCATTCCGGGGGTTCTCGCGTGATGGGCGGCAACTATGACTATATCGAGGAGGTGGAGCAGGAGATCGCCGACTTCCTCGGGGCAGAGACGGCTCTCATGTTCAACTCGGGCTCCAACGGAAATATTGCCATCTACACGTCTATCCCACGGCCGGGAGACGCCATTGTGTACGATGAGCTGGTTCACTTCAGCACGCACACAGGCATGGCCGCCTCGTTGGCCACGACCAAGGTCGCCTTCCGGCACAATGACCTCGACGCCTTTCGAGAGGCCATGTCCTCCACCATGGACTCGCAGCCCATGCTTCAGGACGGTTCACGCTCGATCCTCGTGTCTGTAGAGTCGGTGTACAGCATGGATGGAGACATTTGCCCTCTGGTGGAGATGCTCGAGATTGCTCGAGAGATCTGTCCCAAGGGGAACTTTGCCTTCATTGCGGACGAAGCTCACGCCACTGGAATCGTGGGTCCTAGAGGTGTCGGTCTCGTCAAGCTGCTGGGTCTGGAAAATGAGGTTGCAATCCGACTGAATACCTGCGGCAAGGCCTTGGCCTGCACTGGATGTAAGATCACCAGCCCTGGCAGTAACTGCTTGCTCAAGCGGTATCACTGACGCAATTGTATGAAGCTGTGGTTCTTGGAAACGCCACGGTCCGGAACATGATGTTGAACTATGCTGGGTCCCTGGTGAATACCACAGCCCCATCCTTCCCGTCGGTTGCCGTCATTCGCGCAGCCTATGACCTGATGAGAACTGGTGCCACGCAAAAGGTATGCAACGATTGGGTGAAATGACTGAAGAGTCCATAATGACAGAAGAATCTAGGCTCAGGATAACATACAACATCTCGTCAAATACTTCTTCAAATCCATCACCTCTAGCGACATCTGGGACAAAGCCACCGATATGGGTATCTTGTCTATTCCCGTAGCCGAGGACTATGAGTCGCTGGACTTTGTGACGCACATTGTACCAATCTGGACCCGGCAAAAGTACAACTGGTGGCTCTTCTTTCACCTGCAACTGGCGAAAATCGCAGTCGTTCCCATTGACTATCCCCAGGTTCCCAAAGGCAAGTCTCGCGTCAGGGTCATGATCCATGCCGGAAATACGGAGAAAGAGGTGGATTATTTGGTAGCCACGCTTTGCGACTTTGCGAATGAGATGATCGATATCGAGGAGGGTGGCGAAAAGGGCAAGGTACCAAAAGCCGCGCAGGAGATTTACGCGCTGATGGCGGCGAATGCATGAAGCTGAATGTTTGTCAGCATAGACTGCAGATGAGGGCTTTAGACGTGTTGTCGTAGGAATAGACGTTTGGATTATATCATACTACGAGACGGCTACAGTACCCAAGCGAAGCCTTTCAACCCTTCCTATCAGACCTACAAGGGGTCGCAATTTTTTTCCAGGAATGGCTTCTCAATTAGGAAACAAGGGACCTATTACTACACTGTTGCAGTTTTCATGGGATGCCGCATTCTTGCTTGAAGTCTTCTGGAAATTCATGCGAAATAACATATGTCTATAGTCATATGTACGTTTAAATAACTCCCGGATTCAGTCACCAAAGGAGGAGGGAGATGTTATATCAGGAGAATAAGAAGCAGCAGCTGATGCTGAACAGCAGGTCCAGCCACTGCTAGCATCCTAAGGGCTAATCGATATCACTGGGTCTTTCTTGCGCCTAGCGCATTCAATTCCTGTTCGATGCCAGACCAGGCACTCGTCCTCACAGTGCACGATAGCCACCAGTTCCCAGCTGCATCCTTGCCAATGATGGGCCCCAGGTTTCGCAAAGCAAGGCCACTCGAATGATGGAGAGGAATCACGCACGATGGCCTGCCCAGCGGATGCACACGGTCGTGGGGCGGCGGGGCAAGAACCGCAGGTGAGAAGTCTACTTCAAAGAACCGACCTCGGTGCCAGTTACTACAGCAGACAAGAAGGGAGGTCGGTTCGCCGAACACTGGTAGATGTTTCTGCGAGGCGGATTTGCGCAAAGCAAAGAATGCTTCGATCTGGGGTAGAGTGCGCTGTTGGACGAGCGAGCGGCGGATGTGGGAGGCCACGAAGCTGACTGGTTCGCGGAGAATCTGGTGGGTGCGAAGAAAGGTCATGGCTACAAGGATAGCGTTCGTGATGAAGGCTGTGTTCTCAGATGGTGATTCCTGGAGAGCAGTCGAGCGGATGTCGAACACGTTCCAAAGGGAGACCAAGCGGCCGGGGGATGGATTCAGAGCCCTAACCAAGGCTTTGAGCCACCATGCTAAAAGCACGTCACTTTCACTAAGAAAGGGAGCAGGCCCTTCCTTGTTTTGCTCGGCTAGCTTTTGCTCGGCTAGCTCGTGCAATGCCTGTTCCCGCATCTCATCGATATATCGCCCTGGGATGCAGATTATACGTTTATTCTGGCCGCGGTGCCAGATGAGCTCGAAGAGGTAGCAGGCGATGAAACCCAAGAAACGAACGCCGGTTAGCAGAAAGGAGCCGTTCACATAGGTGTCGGCCGGGGTTCTATCAGTGAAGCGCGCTGCTGGATCTTCACCAACCTGCTGAAAGGTTGGGACCTGATCTCGTCCATTCATGATAGCAGTCCATGCCTTGAGGAAACTTGAAAGGCCCATAGCATCCATGAGCGTGTGCATGAAGGTCACAGTCAGCAGGGTCGCATCGCTGAACAACACCACATCGATGACAAGTTGCGGTCGATCTGAATAGAGCCAGTCATCGACCCTTGTGGGGGTATCCGCAGACAGACATACAGATGTGAGATCCGCGGGGTCGCCAAGCAGTGATGGCTGGCCAGTTGCTTGGGGGAAACTGGCAGCTAAAGGATGCTCCTTGATGCCCATAGGATGCTTAATAACTGTGTAGTTGAAGCCAGGCCGTTTTGCATTGTACTGCGCTGGTATGTGGTATTCTAATTTTCCGTCATCCTAATGTGTGTTAGGTGCCAGCGAACTACCATGTATGATGTGAGTGATTTCGATCCATACCTTCTTGCGAAGTCGCGCTCCTAGTGTCCGCCAGCCGTCCAACTCCAACAGACGTTCCAGTGATTGGCGTGGGACCTCTGGGTCAAGAACGTCGTCGAATCGGTAAGCAAGATGCAGGCACAAAGCGCGCAAGTGATGTTGGTCATCCCATGCTGGGATAGGTATTACAGTGTCCGTGGGGTTCCTCGGCGGCGGAAGCGGTGCCTTTTTCCCGAAAAAGCCCATTTTGGCGTATACAACGTTGTCGCTTGATCGGTGTAGGAGGCAGAGGAATCAGCGATGTTATCTATAATTGACTGCCCGGTGGACTACTTGGCCAAAAGGCGCACATCCTCTTTTTAGGTTAAGCTAGTAAACTACCTTATATTGCTGACCTCGACTACATTACGGCTTAAAGTTAGGCCGCAACGTAGTAAAGTTAAGATGCCACGTAATGTTGGTCTTTTGGCCTTGTGGGAATACTAGGATCTGGCGGGATTTCTGTCTTACTCCCTAAATGAGTGATATATATTCAACAACGTGGTCACAAGGGCTGCTACCCTAAAGCCTTCAAATTGAATCTTTATAAGTATCTGTATTAGCTAATTAGTATTAACTTACATATTTGCCCATAGTACGGTAATTGCGAGCTTGATTGGAATTGCGTATTTATGATTCGATAAAATAGGCTCATAGCCATGACTGGAACCAGGGTGAGGGCGGAATCATCCGGATGGTGCAGAAGCCACAGTCCGACTCTGAGAGTTCCCGTCGGAGATCAATCCGTCTTTCGGCGGAGATCGCTGCCTCCCGCTGTACAAAGGGGTGATTTTCTGCAATAGAAGCCATTCCCATGTGTGTTGGTCGTTCTTAGAGCAGGGAGGAGGTTCAGCAGTGAGCGCATCGTTCTGAACCACGGTAAACGGAGCTGAACTGTAACTGGCAAACCTACGGGGTATGGATCTATCTTCCGTGCAATTTAATGGTGATGTACAAACTGTAATCAGTAATAATGTCATAGGGATATGCATATGGCCCCTGTACAGGCGGTCTAAGGCTGGCTGGAACTTCCAGCCTAGAAGAGTCCCATGCAAACCACCCGGTCTGCCAACCGTAGTGTTTGGCGAATCTGGCAAACTGTCAACAGTCCCGTCACCTTCTTGTTCCTATCCTGCCATCCTGCAATTAAGCTGCCGCAAAGCAGCTTAATTGCAGGATGGCACTACCGCAGCCTAACATATCCTACCTAGGTCTAGCCGCCTATTGGTGTTATTCACATAAAGAATTAGATGCACAAATGCGGAGCCAGTTGTATCTTGTTGTTTTATGACTTTGCTGTTTTTAGAAGGGCCGCTGCACAGCAGAAGGGAGCAAGTGTCGGTTTTAGCAGCTGTTTGGTAGACTGTAGGTTATAACAGAGAGTAAGCATGTCTCCCACTACAAGTGAAATGATTCCTCGTGCTGCTGACATACCTGTTGACTTGCACTAAGTTTGCGACAACAAGTGTTCTGATCCTTATAGTTATAGTAGCTAGGCTGCAGGATTTGCTATAAGTATTATGGCTAGAGCCATAGTGGGAGATCCAAGAATTACAGTTATCAAACGAACATTGATGATTGAAGCCACTCGGGCTGGAACCTACAAAACCGAACATGAATTCGCTGTACAGTACGCTGGTAAGCCAAAGCTAAAATGATTTAATGGATCAATTGCTCTATTGTCTCGATCTTAAACTGTTCCAGCAGGTGAGAGTGCTCTGGAAGCTATGATAAGGGGGGTGGCCTCCGAGAAACAATCCTGCTGCTAATCGTCTCTGGGTGTAGGGCGGATCGATCTGCTCTTCGCGGCCTGGCTTAGCCATCGTGGCAGCCGCTGCGTGGCGCGCTGTAACCTCCTGCCGATGTTCTGATTGTCTGAGGGTGGGAGATTTTCGTTCTGCAACAAATTATGCTGGTCTCGCCAGTTACCAAGAGCATGAAGGGAAACTCTGGTGTCTGGATGATCCGGTCCTAATACCTTATTGCGCAGCCGCCAACATGCTTCAAGTAGAGCCAAGGCATCTGGAAGCCTTCTTTGAGATTTCCATGCTGGTCAGAGTGTCAGGATGCTCAGCGCCCAGCACTGTCTTAGAAGTCTCCATCACTTGCACCTCCAGCTTCTCAGCTTCATTCCATCGACCCTGCTTCCGGTAGGTTGATGCTAGATTGGATATGCTAGTCAGAGTAGAGGGATGCTCAGCACCTAGTACTGTCTTAGAAATCTCCACCACTTGCACCTCCAGCTTCTCAGCTTCATTCCATCGACCCTGCTTCCAGTAGGTTGATGCTAGATTTGCTATGCTGATAAGAGTATCAGGATGTTCAGTCCCTAGCACAGTCTTCCTCATCTCCATCACTTGCACCTCCAGCTTCTCAGCTTCATTCCATCGACCCTGCTTCCGGTAGGTTGATGCTAGGTTGGACATACTAGTCAGAGTAGAGGGATGCTTAGTGCCCAGCACTGCCTTCCTTATATCTATCACATGCACCTCCAGCTTCTCAGCTTCATTCCATCGTCCCTGACTCTAGTAGGTTGATGCCAGGTTGGCCATGCTGGTCAGTGTGGAAGGATGGTCTAGCCTAAGCATCCTCTTTCTTATTTCTAGGACCTGTATAATTACAACTTCAGCATCATCCTATTATCTGTCTTGATAGAGACATAGGCTATATCTCTAGATAAGATCTATTTGGTATATCTAATCTTTATTGAGAGATCTGCTTGCAGTATATAATATGTATATAGGAGGTATCTCCTCCAGATACTTCTATTCTTATAATTATTATGCAGAAACACTTTCTGTAGTTGTATAATTACTCTCTCTGTCCACTGAGCAAGCTTCTATTCTTTTTAAAGCCAGTTCTGCGTAGCTAAATACACTAGTGGATAGAGATTAAGAATAGGCTCTGCTGGATATCTGCTAATAAAAGAATAGGTATTTAGTATTCTAATGGTGTCTGTCTCCTCCTTCTGTGATGACCCTGGTGGAAGAAGAGATTGCAGAATCTCCTTTAGATCTATACAGGATATGAATGATAGATACTAGACTGTGAGAGGATAGCTCTGCTGAATCTACTTAAATAAGATTAGTTATGTTATAGCTACTAGGTTTTTTATATTATAATATCTCCCATCATCCTTAAATTCTTTACTAAGAAGAGTGATAACCTCCTCTTCTTACCCTACTAGGAGTAATAGATAATACCTAAGTATTATTCTATTCTTATTAATATACACGGCTGCATGGGTAATAGCTAGTAGGAGATAAGTAAGCTCTTTAAGAAGGATAGCTATGTCATGCCAGTTATTAATAAGGTCTAGATTAATAAGATACTTCTATAGTAGCTGCCTAGCGGCCTCTTTATCCATCTTAGGAATTTCCATAATATTTTAGTGTGCAAGCTTGGCTGCTGTCTTTCTATTATATATTATAAAGATAATAGATCCTTGACCACTGCTTAGTAGGTAGTTAACTAAACCCTAGAATCTCTGTTATAACTCCTACTTTAATCTGGCCTTGGTGATCTACATATTAATGTTATTAGCATTATTAAATATAACTAGCTACTAGCCTATATTATCCTTGCTCAGGTGTCCCTATATAAGTCTTTTTATATCTGCCTTTTCCTCTTCCCAGCTAGGTATTCTAAGCTAGCACATAACATTATGGTATGCTTAGTGTTGTTATTTTCATGGGTTGGGCTGGGTTCTCCTATTCAGCTAACCCAACCCACTGGGTTTAGGCCTTAGAAACCTAAGGCCTAAACCAACCTATAGACCCATGGGTTCTAGGTGGCTTAACCTACTGGGTTTAGTTCTACTAGGGGGGGTATTCTCTGCCTACTTAATCTAGTTAGTATAGGCTAGGTCCAGCCCATGAACCTACTAAGTAATTTTAAATAGGTAAAACCATACTAATATTCTATAAAGATAATAAATATATAATAGTAGAATCACTAATTTCACTATAATATTAAGTAAAATATTGAGTATTAAGTATCTAGTAGTTAATATAATATATATAATATATTAAAATCTAACTTAGGTTAGATTTCTATATATAATTTTAAGTTTATAATGATTTTATTAAGGGGTGTATATTTAGTAGTAAATATTAATTTATTAAATATATATTTCTTAAAGACTTAAAGTTAAAGTATTAAATAAAAAATATACTATAATCTATAATCTATTTAGTTCTATTTACTTTAAGTCATAAATAGATAGTAGTTATTAAATAATAGATAAGTATATATATATAATAATAACTTTTAATTCTTTATACTTAAATTAAACTCTTTTTTTTATTTATTTTTATTTATATATAAATACCTCCCTCTATATATAGAGCCCCTACTTATATATAGAGCCCCTCTATATTCTTTTTTTTTATATAGAATAAATTATAATTAATCTCTAGAGTCTTAATTTATTTATATTAATCTAACTTAAGTTAGATTTTATAATAAGTGCTAAGGAAAAGAAGAAGAGTCTTAATAAAGTAATATTAATAGTAAATAATAAACTATCTAATAAAATTAGAGATATATTACTAGGTGCTATAATTATTAATATTTATTATTTAAATACTAAGTAGCTAAATAGTAGGAACTAGGAGCTTAATACTAGCTATATAAAAAATCTCTATAAAAGTATAGGATTTAGAGTTTAGTACTTTAATATAGATATTAGGATAAAGGCTAATATAACTTAGAATAATTAAGACTAACTACTAAACTATCTAGTTACTAAATATATAGTAATAAATATTATACCTATACTAAAAAATAAAAATAAGATAGTTAAGAAGTAGAGCACCTAGATCTTATAAAAGATTATATAGAACTCTATAGCTAATCCTTCTTTAAGTAAGGATATTATAATCTATAATTAGCTATAAGGACTATTACTAATAACCCTTAATATAGATTAATATTAAAAAGCTACTCTTAAATTACTACTTTTAGATTAATAAGTAGTAGTAGCTAGGCCCTCTCTATCTATTACTAATAATAATAGCTCCCTACCTCCTGCTATTAAAATACTAATAGATAAGGTAAGTAAAATCTAACTTAAGTTAGATTTATATCTATTAACCTATATATAGGATTATATCTAGGCTATAGATATATATTATAATAATATATTTACTATAAAGATATAGATAGCACTATACTTAAACTATTAAGAGGTAAATAACCTAGATTCTAATAATATCTTTCTAACTTATATACTTAAGGTATTTAAGACTAAGAATCTATAAGAGAAGAAATAACTCCTCTTATCTAGTAAACTAAAGTAGTAGCTTATATAAATACTTAGTATTAAGCTTAATTAGGTTAGATATATTCTCCTTATACTTAAATATTCTAAGTTTAAGAGATTATTTAAGGACTATTATATAACTCTATATAGGGTATTATATTTTAACTTTATTATTATTAATAAGATTATCTCTAGTAAGCTTAACTAGGTAGGTATTCTAATATATATATAATTTAGAAATCTAACTTAAGTTAGATTTAGCTTAAGTACTTTAAAGAGTTTTTTAAATTTAAAAAGATTATCTTTAATAAACTCTTAGCTAAAATATTAGATATAGACTAGAGCTATTTAATAATACTTTCTATCCCTTAGAAATATAGTATTCTTTATCTACTCTTCTTTCTAATTAATAATAACTTTATTAATAATATACTAAATTATAGTCTTCTCTAATTATTAATAATATATACTAATAGTACTCTTACCCTACCTAAAATAGTATTATTTAGGGTTAATTTAGTTATATACTACTACTAATACCCTAATTTTTTTTTAGTCCTATCTAATATTAAGTATTATTAACTTTTTATAAATCTCTAAAATAATCTAGATCTAAAATACCTATTATAGTAGTCCTAGACTATTATAAATAAGGAGCTTAGGGAACTAACTACTAAAGTATTAAAGTATATAATATTCTAGTTTAATCTAGAATAGAGATATCCTAAGGCTACTTAGAAGACCTTATTAATATTTATTTAGACTAGTAAAGTTAAGTTAGTTATTCTTAAGAAGTTATCTCTTATTATAGATAATATATAGGGCTATGCCCCTAATAATAATACTATTAATATTATAAATTCCCTAATTAAAGATATTTAGGAAGAAGTCTAGGCTAAACCTTTATAGAGGGATATAGAGCTAGCTAAATAAGTAAATATTAAATTAAACTTAAATTAGATTTAAACTAATTTATTCTTAGCTTAATATCCTTTCTAATTAGAAATTAAATACTAAGGCTTTCCTTAACTAGATTAGCTATTTAGCCTACTTTAAGCTAAAGTATTAGGTAAAGATAGTTAAAATTATTATTTATTATATAAATCTAGCCTTAGCAGGGAAGATAGCTTACTTTAATAATCTTATTAAACTAGTATATAATCTAACTTAGATTAGATTTATTATACTACTAACTATTTATTAGTAGGAGAACCTAGTGAATTAGATAGCCTAGGGATATTTATTAGTAAATATTAATTAGTAGTAAAATCTAATAATCACTAATATATATATACTTAAGACTAATACTATAAAGAAGTTATTTATAGAAGAAGCTAATATTCTTAGGGCTATCTAGGGATACTATAATCTAAAAAAAATTATACTAGATATCCTTAAGTAAGGCTTCCTAAGTAAGATTACTTAGATAAAAGACTAGTTACTCTATAATAAGGTATATTATATAAATCTAACTTAAGTTAAATTATATTCTAACTATATCTAGACTAAGTAGAAATCTATAATAGTATAATTATATTAGTATACTCTAATTCTTTATAGTAATAGGTAGAGTCCTAATTTAGATAATTATAATAAAGATTTTTTAAATTATAACTTAAATCTTAATAATTATACTTAAAGAGTTATTAATAACTATCCTAGATTTACTAAAGTAATATCTAAGAGTATAGCTTTTATAAAGATAACTAAGGGTAGCTAGAAGCTTCTTATATATATATAAAAGAACTCTCTAGGACTTACTACCCCTTTATAAAATAAATTATAGAATAGGCATGAGTTAGAAGAGTCTAATAATAAAAAGAAGTTAGAAGAGCTTAAAAATAAAGAGAAGTTAGAAGAGATTAAAGATAATAATAAATAATAGTTAGATTATAGTAATAATAATACTAGATAAAAAAGAAAAAGGAAGGATGATAATAGCTAGATATATAAGAGGTTAAAGTATAAGTAATATAATATTCTATTACTAATAGATATAATTATAGAGGCTTAGAATTTAGAATATTTACTAATAGATATAATTATAGAGGCTTAGAATTTAGAATATATCTAATCTAACTTAAGTTAGATTATAATTACTATAGTAATTTAGATATCTTATTTCTATAGTAATTAAGTAGAACTCTAGTGCCTTATATTTACTTTTATATAGTAAAAAAAATTATTTAAGTATAGTAAATATTAAACTTTAGAGTAGAGAGTAGAGCTATCTTAATCTATTTAATAATATATCTTAATCTTTATTCTCTTCTRATTATACTTTAAGTATAATAATARTTAATTCTYTATYATYTAYTATAAGRCCCTTATCTAYCTCTAGTTATTCTAYCYCTTAATATACTCCTAGTCTATCTATATTAGCCTTTTCTTTATTATAGTTAGATAATACTCTATAAGTAAGTATTATCTAGCTAGTTCTCCCCCCTAGCCTTAAAATACTTAGTAAAAAAGAAAAGGAGAGATTTATATTATTTAGTAAGAAGTATAAATCTATATTCTAATTATAGTAGTAAAAAATAAAAAGGGCTAAAGCTATATATTCTTAAAAGTAAAAGATTAGCTAGAGAAAATCTTAAGTATCTTTTATATAGATAGATTTTAATAAAGATGCTTTCTATCCTAATAAGAAGCTAAAAATCTAATATAAGTATTATATTTATCTTTTTCTCTATCTTACTTAGGGTAATAGTAATTTAACTATAAATTAATATATCTAAAAATTCTATATAGTATTTAGGAAATTATCTTTTTTATAACTAAAACTAGGTAGTCTCCTTACTAACTAGATATATACTAAATCTAACTTAAGTTAGATTAATACTAACTCTCTAGTCTTTAATTATTTATATAGAAGAGGGCTTTAAAAATTAAATTCTTTAATTTATTTTTATAGGGTAGCTTCTATTTTAAACTATTAAATATATTTAATTTTAGAGATTACTTATAATAGTAGCTAGTGTGTGTACCCTTAATCTACTAAATTAATATAAAATTAAGGACTAGTTAATAAAGTAGTTAAATAAGATTTAAGCTAAGATCCTTTCTCTAATCTTTTATTAGTCTAAGATATCTCTAGTAGTTAATACTTAGATTAGCTTAGTATAAAACTTCTTTCTTATAATTACTAGGTACTTTCTTAGCTCTAATTAGAAGTATTATAAGGTACTTCTAGGGTTTAAGCTAATAAATATTTATTATATAGATAATAATCTTATATAGGTAGTTATCTCTATACTAGAGAGGATTAATCTATAGTAATAAATTATAGTAGTTATAATAGATAATATTTTAAATAACTTAATAATAATAAATACTATTATTTATAAGCTTTAGAGTAATCTTTAAACTTCTTAGCTTATAAAAGTACTCTAGGACTCTTTAATTACTAAGATTATTAATTTATAGATTTATATTCCCTATTTTACTTATATTCTTTAACTTACTATTAAGGAACTTTTTATATTTCTTAAGATTAAAGTTTCTAATAATAAGATTAAGAGGGTCTAGGATGCTAGTAACTAATATATTTAGTTAGATAGATTTATAGCTATACTAGAAAAGATATATAAATCTAACCTAAGTTAGATTTTATACTAATAATATTTATTTCTAGATTTAAAAATTTACTTACTTTATTAATACTAGCCTAACCTAGTATAAAAAATTTTACTATCTTAATTCTAATCCTAAATTACTTATACTTTTATAGGATTATAAGACTTAATAAAACTTAATATATATTATATTAAGATATACTATTAAGCTTTACTCTATTCTTACTAAGTTTTTATAGAGATAGAATAGAGATAATATTACTAATCTTCTTCCTTTAAGAGCTAAGTAATAGTATATTAAATATCTACTTTAGCTTACTTACTCTTTCTTTACTTTTACTCTTATCTTATCCTAGTTTAATAGACCTATAGTATATAAAGCCTTTAATATCTATAACTCCTTATTTTAATATTTAGAAGATAGTTAATAACTACTATAATTAAAGTATATAACTTAGAAGAAGAAACTATAGGCTACCTTATCTAAGGTTATTCTAAAGCTATAATAGTATTATAGTAAGATATATTTTATATAGAGTTATATCTATACTATTATAATTATTCTTACCTCTTAGTTTAAACTAAAGGTCTTTTAAGAAGATACTTAGAGTAATAATAATATTAACTAGTATAATAGATATACTAAGGCCCTAGAGAATATCTATATCTATTATACTATAGTTTTTCCTAATAAAGTAAAGATATATTATATATTAAATAGTATTTCTAAACTTAATTAAATTATTACTAGTATATATAAGAGTAAAAGTTAAGTACCTACCTAGCCTAATAATAACTTAAGTAAGATTAATAATTATTTATAAAAAGATATATTATATAAATCTAACTTAAGTTAGATTTACTAACTAATAATAGATCTTATACTATCTAGTATAAATATACTTAAGTATTAGAAATAGTATAAGAGATATTTTCCTATTCTTATATTAATAACTTAAGACTTCTTAACTATATCTATTAGTAGAGTTAGGGTTAAGTAACTCTTTAATATATCTTAAGATATCTATTACTATTATTAAAGTTATCTTCTCCTAAACACTATCTAAGCTATTATAATCTAGATATATACTAAAAATTTTAAACTTTAAGAAGAATATATATATATTTAAGATAATATTAATAATAATAATAGAGATATTTAAGAAGAAGAAGAAGAAGGTAGTAATAAGCTTAGAGATAGGCTAGATTATATTAGTAATAAGAAAGATATTAATAATATTATAGAGAAGGGTTCTTTAGATCTTACTAATAATAATATATAAGAAGATTATCTTTTACTATTATTAATATTACTTTAAATAATCTTCTATCAGCCCTTAGTTTTATACTAACCTACCTAATCTACCTAACTAACTTAACACCAGCATTAACTAGGTTAATATTAGGCTATAAATAAGGGTAGAGATATTAGTTAGTAGATTAATATAATCTTAATTCTTAATTTATTTAATTATAACTTATATAATTATAAATAAAAATCTAACTTAAGTTAGATTATAGTAGTATAATCTTTATAGACCTTTTTAATTCTTTCTATTAATAATATATAATTAACCCTATATTATAATAATATAGGTTTTAGGGAGCCTATAATTAGAACCTAGCCTAATCTAACCTAACCTATTTTTTAACCTAAAACCTATATAGGTTCTTATTCTCAGAACCTAACCAGCCTATAGGTTAGTAATGCCAGGCCTGGACCCAGCCCATCCCAGGTTTAGGCTAGTTTGGGTTCAGGTTCCTGGGTTGGGTTTAACCAGTCTAGGTATGCTTGATAAAGGCTTTCCCTGTTGGTTATAGGTATCTAGATAATTAAGTAATACTTATGGTTATCCTTTATTTAGTAGAGTAGTTTAAGCACTAGCTACATCTTTCCTACACCCCCTAGCCCTATAATTATAATTTTTATGGTATGATCCCTAGTAAAGAGCTTCCCTTTAAGCTTAGCAAGCTAAGACTTACAGCCTGTAAAGTAGGGATTTCTCTTGAATAATATAATCTAGGTTCTATAACACGCGGCTGCATAAGAGTTAGTAGGAGAAGTAGGAGAGCATCTAGATATTATACCTAACTGCTGCTAGATTATATATATAGTGTATTCCTACATAATTTTAGTAAGAGATGTGCTAATAGAGTATTACTAGACTTATATCTATATTATTACTAAAGGATGTCTTGGTCTTGTCTATTTATGTTAGTTAAAATAATACCTTGAATAGCTATGCAAAATTTTCAATATACACACTCTGCTTAAGCCTTAAGTTCTGGATATAGTCTTATACACAGTGCCTTTATACCAGGTAAGTAAGGTACCCTTCTATAGCTGCTTTAATAGGGCCCTTCTTCTTAAACTTATCCAGCCTAATATCCTGCAACCTGTGGTTAATATTAAAATAGAAATACTGGTTTTTATTAAAATATTTAGCCTATCTTTCTATAAACCTCTTCTCTATAACCTCTATCTCCATTACAATCTGCATAACTATCTTACTAAGAAACTTAATTATGCTGTCTTCAAATACCTTCTTGCCAGGATTCCCTATCCTAATTAATATAAAACACTTAACTAGTTCCTTTAAATCTTTTTTATCTAAGCCCTAGATATTTAATGCTTCTCCTTCTACTTCATCCACAGGATTATTTGCGCTAAACCCCCTATCCACAAACATGCGATCATCAACCCTAACAGGGTCAAAGAAGGTAGTGGCTGCGGACGTCACAAGGCTAGCCTGGTAAATTATTACTAGAATATCTAGCTAATCAGGTAAACTATAGCTTCAGAGATGGACCATGTCCTTTATATTATAATTAATCATACATATAAAGCTGTTCCTATCAGAATCCAGGCTTATTATATAGGGCAAGCACTTACATCTAATATTTGCACTCAGTGCCATTATTAAGTAAGTCTGCCTCAGACACACCCTTCTAGGTTATCACCTTTTTAATCGCGCTTTCTAATCTTGTAGAATCAAATCGCGACTTAACTCCACCTCTAATGTTGACTGGAACACAGCTTAATTTCTTACTAAAAATGTCTGCCGCCAGATCAGCGTACGCGGCAATGCATTCATTGATGTCCATTTCAAGCTGACTAAGCATGATCGCAATCAGCCTGTTATGATGGTTGGGTTAGTCACATTTCTTAAAGAATAGGTCAACCTACCTGCCGGTGCTGGTGCCTCCAATAAGGTCGAACACTTCGCATGGCTTTATAGAAGGAAGGCTGTTCTTTTTTTGTTCGTGGTTCAGTCAATCCATGATGCTTTTCAAGATGTAGAGCGATGAGAGCCCTCACATGCCGCCACCATCAAGGGCCAGCAAACAGAGGCCTGTACTGTCAAGAGGATTCGCCTCTCTAGCATGATTGGTCAACATCGCCTGCTCCATGCTTTAATGAATATCTGAGCTTGAACTTGCTCTTCCGAGCTCCAGCGAACATCGACCTAGGAGAATGCCGCTGGTAACGAGTTGGGCGACGAGCCAGCTGTCAGACACTTAAGATGATCTAACCCCTGCCATTCAGCCCCCATCCCGTCACGCGGTTCCCCGCAACTGCTTGGTTCAGGCAACAGATTTTGATTCGCTCAACCTTAGTACTACTGCTAAGACTCAATGGCTATTCTAAAAATAACACTAATCACCCTCCGATTCTCAAAAGTAGGTAGCGGGGAGCCTTCAAGCCACGAACTTCGGCACGCTAGCGGGCTCCAAAGTATGGGTATTGGCTTCCCATCGCGATTTCGAGGTATGAGGAACGAATTCAAAGATATCATGCAATTGAAGCTGTCAAAGTAACGATTTCACATGTAGTTGACTCGATGAGGTGCCGCTTTGTCACGGTGGGTGCTGAGCCAGATGATTTCGGTTGTCAGACTATTTGGTGGATTCGCTGTAGGAAGAATCACTTGCCTATCCAATCATCAATCTCATTTTACCGCGCTTCACTGGAATCCCTCCATAACAGAACCATTGCTAGGTATTCAGCATCGTGGCTGGAGCCAATGCAATAAGGATGTTCTGATTTCTGGGGGTCATGATGCAGCCTTTTGAGACCAGTACTATTGGATGCGTTTGTATTTAGGGATATAGGTTATGTAAATTATTCTCTGTCATTGGGTTGCCGTACCATTCAAAACGGAATCACGTAATAGGGCTCTTGAAAATGTTTATAAAAGTGGCTTAGTATGTTTTATATGAGGGCACCTAAGAGTATTCAAGAGGATAAACATTTGCACCAGTTTTACATCCAGCAGTAGCTGGAGTGAACGTTGTATCATTCATATGATCTATCGGTGTTCTACTACTTATGATCTTGAGTATAGAATGTTGATCTTTTAGCAAATGGCACACCTCATGGAATTTCTGTGGCATAGCTTCGATCAGAAAGCATAACTTGTTATACATCGTCTGTACTCGACATACTCTAGCCCTACAGGAAAGATGCAACAACAAATAGTTTTGGACTTAGATTTGATTCTGTAGCCCAAAAAGCGGTGATAGCACTCCCAGAAGCAGATTGAATGAGTAAAGTAAAGTAAAGTAAAGCTCCAGCAATATGCTAATCACCCACTCAAAAGCACGCTGAGAAAGATCCCACCAGTCTGCCCAACTCTGGACGCTCACCTAGTGCAGATACCTATAGTCAATCAGAACCATCCCCTCGACATACTGCTCCCACCTGATCATGTCCTTGTCATAATCCCAGTTCTCAATCTGCTGTGTGATGCACTGCAAGGCAGCATCGGTCAGTCCCTTGAGAGAATTATCCTCGGTGATGATCTCGAAAATCAGATCGCCTACCTGCGTGTCGGGAAAGGACTCCCGACGGGGGGAGAAGTTGCCCTGGCCGGCCTGCAGGATCTTCAATACTTCTTTGAGCATCGTCAGAGCAGGGAGGTCGGGGTCATCGGGGCGAATCAGGAGGAAACTTTTGTAGGTGCGGGCCTCGTGGAGTTTGAACTTGGGCTGCTTCGGCATTGTGAGTGGTGCTTGTGGCGGTTGTGGTTTTCAGGTTGCGTTGTTCAAACTGAGAGTGGTAGAGATAGTAGGGGTTCAGAGAAATGACGGAGATGATGGTGTTAATGATAGAATCGGAGTGATATTTATATTGGGACTAAGACATTGCTTCGAGGCATACGGCTGTTATCTTAAACATACAACAATGGACTATTCCTATGTTCTAGACACTTCATTATCATAGCATTGTTGGCCACAACCTTTCAACTACCCTTTGAACCCATAAACAGCGGAGGAACAAAGGCTTGTCTCAGGAGATAGAACGGACCACGACTTCTCGAAACTCATCGCCGTAACAAAGAATCTCAATTAATGCCGCGCTCAAGGGTCTCAGAATTCGGTTTGCCGAGTCAAAGAGATGTTTTACCCTTACAGCCATGCCGAAGAGCCCTTTTGAATTGAGGAGCTTCCGTTCAGTTGAACGTAGTACCGAGTCAAGGACACCGTTCGCTTTCTTGGTATGCCGCTTGTCATGAAACCAGTGTCACCACCCAGTAGTCTTGAATTGCTTTTCAAAGAGACTGAAATTAGTTATTGTGAGGTGCAGTGACACTAAGGTAGAATCCTATATCTTGTGCGACTCCAGCACCAGAAATGAATTTCGGATGTAAGACAAATCTGATAGTGTCTAGTACAACGTAAATGCTTTTGGCCCACAGGTATGGTGCAACGGCTTGAGTAAGCTTCGAGCAAGTCATCAGTGACATTTGATCCTGGAGGGCTGCGTAAGCGAATTAACAATAGTCCTGCGCTTGGCGTTGTTGCGATGGTACCTAGAAAATAAGTCTTGTAGTCCTAGGGATGAGTATATAGCATGGCAATACCATATTCAACCCCCTTTGTCGCTTGAGATCTGAGAGGAGGGTGTGAGTACTCTATAATATCTTGTTTGCTGATCATTTCACTGGTCATCCAGTTATCATATTGTCCCTTCTTGATATTCCCCTGAAAGCTGACCTTGATGACCACGGTGCCATGGTAGAGTATAAGCCTTGCAACACCGAAGACTCAAAAGAGTAGTAATTAGGAAATGCCTTATAATTGCTGTGTTCCAGCAGACTATTGTATATATATATAAGTAGCCTTGCCGCGACCTTTTGGCTCTTCCGTAACTTTACCCATAGTCTTTCTCCGCGCACGCGTCGAGACAAGTAAATCTCTTACCTCGGAATTGAGTCTATATATCCGAATTTGAGCTGTTTGTACACGAGGACGTATAACTAACATGGAGTGAGGATATGGGTGTCTATCCTTCCATATTGGGTTTAGCGCGGCCTCGCTTGTTGACAACAGCTCTCGTGACCTCGTCCATCTCGTCTCTCTCATAACATCAATTCTCATCGAATATCATGATCATTCGCTCTATCTTGTTCTCCCAAAGATGTTACAGGCTGTCCACAGCTTTGCCCATCGTGGTTTGCACGCTCCGTCCTTACCTTTTGTCTCCATCTTATTCAGTAAAGCTTTGCTTTCAACTTACCCATGCTTCCAGTTTTTCAAAGGTGCATGCAAGGACAACATCGGGACTTAGTAAGACGTCATCCCTGCAGCAGATCTGGTTCCTTTAGGCTGACTTGTTGAAGGGATTGACCCCTATGCTTACACGAGCGGTCGGTGGTTACGTCGCGACAAGGTGGAGCGTGACTCGCGCTACATCAAGTTCAATTTCGAAGCGCTTTGCCAGAGGGTTATTCATCTATGTCCTGGAGCAGACGCCATCGCAGCATGTCGAAAAATTGAAGGAGGTTTCAATAGGGTGTTTATTTTCACGTTGAATAATGCCAAGCAACTCGTGGCTAGACTTCCATTTCCGTTAGCTGGGCCAAAGAAACTGACCACTGCTTCTGAGGTCGCCACGATTCACTACCGTGAGTCTGTTATAGCAGGTTGATTAAGCAGGAGCTGATTGATCCATCCATTATAGTGCAAGCGAAGACCAGCATTTCCATTCCTAGGATCCTTGACTGGCATAATGACGCTGCAGATGCAGACAATCTCATCTGTAGCGAATATATAATCATGGAACACGCAGCTGGTGTCTCATTGTGCGAGAAATGGCATCAAATGGCTGGAGATCAGCAAGTCCGGTGCATAGATGCGATTTACCGAATGATCAAAGAGGCAGTTGACCTGGAATTTCCGGCATTTGGGAGCATATACTTCAACAATACTCTCAATTCTCAGTACAGTAAATACGTGGATAACAATTTCTGTATTGGACCACATTGCAGTACTCGATACTGGGACTGTGATCCTGGAGAAGATAGGTATTATGACAATGTGAAGCCAAATCATGGGCCTTGTAAGTTACAGCGGAATCTCGGTCCTCCAGGCAAGTTCACTTACTGTGATGAATAACCAGGGACTAGTCTTGACGAGTATTGCGATGGCCTAATTGATGCTGGCATTTCGAGGGTACCCATAGCCAATACTGAAGTCGAGAAAAAGCCACTCTATCATGGATCGGTTCAAACACACTTGCGCCTTCTCGACGACGCCCGGAGTGTACTGCGGCAAATCGCCGCGGATTCTCGGATTAAAAACGCTGCCTCGCCGCTATTCTTCAACCCCGACTTGCATATGAGAAATATATTTGTTTCGGAAGACGATCCTTCTCTCATCACCAGTATTATTGACTGGCAGGCAGCTAGTATCGAACCAGCATTTTGGTATTCAGATGAAGTGCCGGACTTTGCGACAGGAAATGAGATCTGCGCCAAGACTTTTGACCTCTCCTCACAGTTTCTTACACCGAAACTCTCTGGACCGAGATTGATGAATGAAAACCTCTTTCGACCTTTTCGCTACTGCTACAGGACGTGGAAGGATGGCGCAGTAGCTCTACGTCACGAGTTGATTGAAACATCCCGACATTGGAAAGAGCTAGGATTTGACGGTCAATGCGTATACCCAATGCCTACGGCAGAAGAATTAGCGAATCATCAGAGGGAGTACAGACTCTTTGAAGCAGCGCAGAATTTGCGTCGTGACTTGGCAGGCTTACTCAACACTGCGACAGATGGTTGGGTACCCTTAGACGCCTGGGAAGCGACAGAACTGGCTCACAAGGAACTGTTCAGTGGGATGTTACAGGCTGTCTTGACCAACCCAGACCAGGATGACAATGAGCCAGTAAAAGATGAAAGAACTCTCAGATCCATCTGGCCCTTTGACATTGATGGATCAAGTGGATAGAATGTAGACAAGTAGACTCTACTTCTCTTTTTTACACCATGCCTCACATCCCACACAAAATAACCCTCGTTTTCCGAGCTTGGCAGAGAGAAATCTTAAGAGAGGATTGACAGCTCGTGAGCGAAATTGGTTGTTTCTTTGCCTGCCGCCTTGATATATTCTATGTACCAACAATAAGAAACCCGAGACGCGCTGAGAAGACAAAACAAGCGAATATAATATGGATGGTGGCACAAGAGGTGGACTGTCCTCAGATTGATAAGGTTATGGAAATAAGCAGTGGTTTGTAGAGTGCAGACTAGTTCTTGCATCTGGCCTGCGGATATCGTTCCAAAGCACTCTCCAGAACTGCCTCAATCAGTTCTTGATGGCTGATACCTTGAGCCTCTGTTGTCTTGGTGAGGGTCGACCAGCTCGGCCGCAGACCGGGAATAGCATTTATCTGAGCGGGTGAGTAGTGGACTGTACATTCCAGAGGACACTTACCTCAAGAACATATGGATTGCCGTCTAGATCCCATCTCATATCAATTCTGCCAATATCCTGACCCTCGAGAGCTTGCCACGCCTGAAGTGCAAGTGCCTCGGCTTGCTGGACCTTAGGATTATCCTTGCTACTCACAACACGGGTGGGGTAATCATCTTCAACATCGGGGGCCCAGTCCGAGGTACTGTAGCACCCATCGGCAGGTCTCACCGATTCCCAGTCCAGATGTACTGTTCCAAGAATCCGGGCTGACTTTCCGCTCCCGATGATACTTACCGTGTATTCTTCTCCTGCTAGGAAACTCTCGATGATGATACTCTGATCTGGATATTTGGTTTTTAATTTTTGGGCCCCGTCTTGAAGTTCGGCGAGATTATGGACCTTGCTGAAGGAGTAGATGCCTTTTGATGATCCTTCACAATTCGGTTTGATGCAGAGGGGGAACCGTTTCAAGGCCTCCGCATGAGGAGACCGGCTCAGAATTTCGTTAATTGGCCGCCTGTCACGGTCTGGCCAGGCCGCAGGAACAATGACGAATGGTGCCGTGGGAATTTCCATATGCTCCAGAATCATCTATCATAGTCAGCCGGCCTTCTCAATGCCAATATATGTCAAGGTACCTTTGTCCTCCCCTTATCGTGCGAAAGCGACAACGTCGCCGCATCAGAGAAAACATGCGAAATATGAAAGGTATTACGAGGGGGGTTTTTGGGGGCATCTTGAGACTTCGGTATAGGACGGTCGAAGTTGAAGTAGTGAATGATGATAATACTCAAGCAATTTGATTTATGGGAGAGGAAGTAATTCTGTCGCAGCAATTGAAAAGGCACGGCGGCGTCACAATTTGGCTGCTCAGACTCGTTGTCCCGAAGGAAGAATGCTTTTTCTATTGACGCACACACACAGCCATATAGCGCCATTGCCAGCGTTCTTTTAAGCCAGGGATGTTGCTTGCTGCATGCGGCCAATAAATCTTGAATCTTAACCGCCGAGCTGCATTCCCCTGACCAGCTAGTACAGACTGCACAGTAGTCAGGACGTAGTACCGGATCGGGCAAGGAATGTCAACATGTACTCCGTACCTGGAGATCCCATATGTCACTGCTAGAGGACCTTATAACCTCGAAGTATGCTGGAGCACAAAATATACGGAATGTTACGTCTTCGTCTCTCTCCAAATAGGATACCTAGTGGATACTATAGCATAACTGCTGGAAGGTAAGGATATCATAAACAAACTCGAAAAATACTTGAACCACGCACTCCTTCTGACTTGACGCCATGGCACTTCAAAACAAGGGGAAAAATTTTAGAGTTGGTTTGTCAAGTTGTCAAGTAAATACAGTGCGCCAAATAAGACAGAATCCTCCGTCCGTTAGGATAGCCACAAATACCTCACTGTCCCCACAGCCCGCGCAGGGATTCAGCAAGGCCACAGGTATCTTCCATGTGCTGTGGGCCGGATCCTGATGGAAGCAAGTTCATTCAAAAGCTCTGGCTGACTCCCTATTACGTACACCGCTGGTAGGTGCACATTTCTAGCTTGGGTGTCTTTGATTTACGTAAAAGGTCGCACCAAGGTATGTGACTTCACTCTCGATGTGATGAGTCAAATCATGCAGCATTCCCGCGTTATATATACTGGGAAATGAACTCTAGTCTGAGTAACGAAGTAGAATACTACTTACACCGTAGCTTTCTGCTACAGCTCGAGTACTGGTCACTTGCTCCCGTACGGTGATATCTTTCATCCAAGATACTCACAATGTCTCCCCGTTTCTACAGTCTGTGGACAACTTCAAAATGCCTTCCAATTTTCACACGAGCCATTATGCAGCGCAGAATCACCACGGCATCAACCCTAGGCGCAGAGCCTGTAGTGGCAGAAAGGCAGGTCTTCACTCCGCCACCAATCACCTATTCCGTTGAAAGAGAAGATCCCTATTGGAAGAAGATCCCTAGGTGGGAAGATGTTACGGCAGATCAATTCCTGAGTCACAAGTGGCAGGTAGGTCGTGACCACAGATCGTGCTGGCAAAAAGCATATTAACGACTTAGATGGGAAACACGGTTCAAAGCGCAGCTGGCCTTGTAGAGTTCCTCTCGTCAGTCTTGCCAGCTACGATTCCCCCGCAGAGAGACATGGAAAGTTGGCTTCGAATTACAGATATACGCACTCGGGAAGACTTCATTGAACGGGTCCTAGAGGGAATCAAGAAGGCCCCCATGGCCATTCGGTTGTCCCCTCACATACTCAGCGTGGTAAACTGGTCTGATCCATTGAACGACCCGGTCAGACGGCAGTTTGTGCCGATTTCCTCCCCACTGAATATCGACCACCCAATGGCGGTGTTGGACCCAATGCATGAAGACAAGTATTCGCCTGTGGATGGGTTGATCCACCGATATCCGGACCGGGCCCTTTTTTTTGGTTCGTGCTGGACGTATCTAGTCGTTACTGCGCTAACAATGTACAGCAACATCTATCTGCCCTGTGTACTGCCGCTTCTGCTTCCGCTCCTATACCGTCGGTACAGAAACGGAATCGGTCAAGAAGAAGCGCTTCCTCCCTCTGCCGAAGAAATGGGCCCCTCGATTCGAGTACATTGAGAAAACACCGTCGCTCAGAGACATCGTCGTCTCAGGCGGAGACACGTACCTCCTTGAACCGTCACAGCTGCATTACATCGGCGACCGACTCCTGGGTATCCCCCACATCCGTCGATTCCGCTTCGCCAGTAAGGGACTTGGCGTGTCCCCTAGTCGACTTATCGACCCGAACGATAACTGGACAGATACTGTCATTGAGCTCGATCGCCGAGCCCGTAGGGCAGGCAAGCATATCTGTATCCACACGCATATCAATCACCCCAATGAGATCACCTGGGTGACGAGGCGCGGTGCGCAGCGTCTGTACGAGGCTGGGGTCACCGTGCGGAATCAATCTGTGCTCCTGAATGGGGTTAACAATACTCTTGAGACCATGACAGAGCTTGTTCATGCGCTTGGAGATATTAACATTCAGCCGGTAGGTTGGCTTCATTTAAAAATGTACCCAAAGCTCTTACTGAGATGTCTGCAGTACTACGTCTACCAAGGGGATATCGTCCCTGGGGCAGAGGATCTCCGCACCCCGCTGAGCCATGGTCTACATCTGGAGCGGCATATTCGCGGACGTATTGCGGGATTTCTTGTCCCGAACTTCATTCTCGACCTACCAGCCGAGGGTGGAAAGCGATTGATTCGATCTGTCGAGAGCTATGACCGGCGCATTGGGCTGGCTACATTTTCTGCGCCAGGCCTGAAGGGGGATCCCACGGAGATGCAGTATTGGGATCCGTTGTGGTCACTTTCCCAGGATGCCAGAGAGGAGGTCTTGGAGAAGTATGGTGGGAAGTAGTGTGTTGCAACAAGCTTGTGGATTTTGGACTATCGCTTAGAGACTACCTCGCGAGTTAAGCCAAATAGCCAAAAATAATCCTGGTCTGCAACTATATTTCTCCTTCTTCTTCGTCTTTTTTGGGGGCGTGTCAACGTGCTTTAACTATTTTCACTGCGGAAAAAGGAAAATTAAAACCTGTTATTGAAACTGGATTTGACAACATCTTTCCTCTAGCGCTGTTGTGTGCTGTCACTCACCGGATCCACCGTGGCACAGTGGAAAGAGCCTCTGATACAGTTGACATGCCTGAAGGGGCAAAGTATGCATTTCATCCCTAGAGATTTATACCACCTTGCAGTCTGCTGGTTACTGGCCTTAACTACAACCCTTTCCTGTCTAACACCAAGGCATTAAGACGCAACAGTGGGCTTGTTATATAAAGGGGCGGATCCTTCAGCTCCCTAATCCACTAGCACTATATGTTTGCGCAGTGCTCCTTCTATAACTTTATTTAGGTTATAGATAAGCAGCCCTTCACAAATTAGAAGGATCATCGTATTAATATATATTATATATAGCATGTGGGTCATTGACCTCAAGTATCTCTATCTTATATCCTGCATGCAGGCAGCACTAGATGTACTCCACTCTAGCTTGGTTTATAATATGGCTAAATTATCTAAGGATAGTCTTGCTAAACCATATAAAGTCTACTGTATTAAACACAGGGCGGCTGTTGTTAATCACCCACAGACTAGATTTACCCCCATCCTCATCCAGCAAGATATTAGATAAGGTGTGTGGCAGGTAGCAAATGATCTTTACCTAGCGGTCTAGTGCCAGCTTACTTAGGATAGTATTATAACTAATTTCAATCTCCTGATTGTAGCAGGGCTAAGTAAAGCAGGATTTAATTAACATGTTCTAGACACTCATAAGCCCATTATAGGGCATCACCCTGGTATATCTATTAATATCTAGCCAGTTGATCCCTATGGGCGGCTGGTAAACCTACACCCTCTCTGCCTGAAGGATCTCTGCTAAGTAGTCTAGTTCAGCTTTAGCCTTGGCAATCAGCTTTTAATTAAAAGGACATTAAGGCTTAAAGCAATAGACATGGTGTAAGGGTATTATTACTTTAATCATCACTGTGGGAGCATTGGGAAAGCATACTTGCCTTACTTGCCCCACAATTACCAACAGGAGAGGAGACCATTCATTATCAGCTTAGACAGATGGTTAAGAAGAGTAAACTATTGCAGTGTAATTGACAAGGCAATTAAAAATTGTTGGGAAGAGGCTAAGTGCTGGCTTTCTCTCTGGTGCTGGTCTCTCGAAGAAAAGATAAATGCAATCAATGGCCGGTCTCAATACTCGAAGGGCTACGATGCTTCCTGTTAAAAGTGCCTGCTATTTGGATCATTTCTGAACTGGGCTGTCTACGTCTTACACGCCATGAGGGCCTCCATATACGGCCACACAGGGTTACAACAGTATCCAGGGCGGGCGTAACCGCATATATGCGAAGCTATTTGGAATACCCACCAACATGCCCACCATTACTAAAGTACCATCATCCTTTTCGCATCCAGACGAGGGGTCCACTCCACTTCCGGAAAATAGACTCGGCTCCGGTTGGCTGATGACCCCCTTGAAGAGCGGACCTGTCAGCTAATCAGATCGACGGCAAGGCACCCCCCCATAGCTCGAAGACATGCGGAAAAGGGACGTCCGGTCGAGATACCTCACTGCTGCTCCACTGCTCGGGGGCAGTTGCATTGAGTATCGACAGCTAGGACGGGCCGTAGAGGACAGATCTCGCTCCATTTCCCTAGAACTTCCGACATCGGAATCTGACGACAGTGGGGTCTCCTGGCCGTGTATCTCAGCATTGTAAGCGGACTAAAGCGGGATTCAATCCCGTCAAGGATGGTCCTATAGAATGAGCGCATGTGAGCTATTAAAAGTAATCTTAATTACATTCAACTCGAGTACCAAACATCTCAATGAAATAAGCGACACAGAGCCCATCCGTAGGTAGCCCGTATAGTGGTCAGCCGTTCCCTGCGGATGGTGATCACTCGCTGTATCTGCTCGGTGGAAACAGACTCGACACTGGCCGATGCGATTGAAGCGTATTGCTCTTCGTAATGAGCATCCAGTATTGCTTGGAGTTTCTCTTGGTCGATCTCGGTCTCATCAGATGGAGTTCCGAGAAGTTGTTCGCACAAGTGGACGACTTCGGCTTCGAATCGCTTGGACTCTCGACAGATATCCAGCAATCTGGTCATGGCCTGGATGGTAATTGAGGCGGAGGCTCCGAATCTGGTCTCGGAGGTCTTGCGATACTGAACTGTGACGTCGTGTATCACATGGAGCTCTGCGTGAGTCATATGTAGACACTGAGTGTACAACTCGTAGACCGACTTGACAAATCCCTGGCCTCGAAGCTTCGGGTTAATGTTTGGGTGCTGGAGGGTATTGAACAAGGTTCTCCAGGTCTCTCTTAGAGAAATGATCTGCCAATCATGGGTAAGGGGCGTGATTTCATTGTCTGGATTCTATCTTCCCGACTGCACGTTGGAGATTGCATAGCTGGTGGTTGGATGGACTTCTGGTTCGCTAGTACCTCCTAGGGAGTCTCTTGCCAACTATGGGTGTATCCCTCAAGCAGCAGAGTACCCCTGGCCGATGGCTATGATCCTTGGATGAGAGACTTGCAGGTTTGATACAACTACAAACTGTTTATTCGTCCCAATTGCCCTTTTATTCATTCCCATTGTGAGACTTGTTCTCTTATTCCCATCTATACCTTGCTTGGGATGTTGATCCCACTGACCGATACCACAACATCTACGCAACCCATCCTATGCTGCCTGAGATTATCCCATAGAGCTTAGGTAGCCGAGAAATAAATAATCTTGGATATAGAAATGCTACAATGGAAGTTGAGGGTTCAGATTAAGGTTTATCAAATGTGCGGGGGATATCCGCATGCGGCAGTAACCACATAAACAAATGCCATCCATGATTCCAAATCTCTGAATGTATGTCATTGATCATGATTCTTATCTTCGCAACTCAAGCAATCGAACAGCAAGGAGAGTTCTCCTTGCTCGATGGCTGAAAATACTCGCCACCGTCTTTATGGGTTGCAGCAATTTCCCAGCCTATATGTCTTTGGCAACATTGGGGATTCTCCTTCATAGCTGTCGACCTGCCTTTACCTCGGCAGCGTGATCTATATATGAACAGCGGGAAAACTAGCAGCCAGACAAATGCACAGCTCTTTAGTTTCAGTGATCATGTCTGAACGGCGATCTGCGCAGGATTCGGGTTCTTCGGGTAGTTCGGTTGGGTCAAGCAGGCATGTAGACATGGTCTCCACTGCCTCGTGCCTGATGGGTTGAAAATTGAAAGAAAGTGTAGGACAGGGTGTGGTTCATGCACGTACTGAACGACTGCTTCCATAACTGGTTAGTTAAGTAAATGATTGCAAAACAGACAATCAAAGCATCACCTTCCCCAGTTTCTGCGCCAGGATCTCTTCCTCCACCGGACAGGATCCCTTACCCATCTAGCTCGGCCTTTCCGGTGGAGGCAGGTGGACTGGCTCGAGGTCGAGGGAATGAAGACTTGTATTCAGGAATTCCGGCGTCTAAGTCTGCTGAACACTTTTTGCCATGTACTACTAGTAATTATCCGATGTTTGTACCTAAAGAGCTAAGGACGTCGAAAAGTGTATACGAGGCAGGAGACACCTAGTAATCCAGCTCCTGCGCCATTCCTTTGCAATTTCGCTGACAGGGCTGAAATTATTTCCGAGGCAAACAGGTCCCCACTGCTGTGAAGCTGTAGGCTAACTGTATCGTACCAATGCAAGATTAGCATGCTTGAAACTAGTTAGGACAAACCCTTTTCACGACCAAGGAAGGCTTGGCAGCGGCCAATTGTCCCAAAGGAGAATCCCCCGAGGTGGCGCGCCCTAGCGTGTCTGGAGTTTCTCTCATTCTCATCTTGTCCGGGCTCGGTGAGGTGGCGACTGCTGAGCTCAAAAGGATCACTGTGTGCATGATATTCTACTCAGAACAATTGGACGAAGGACCATTTGGAATTCCCGTACTACCATGATAGTGAGATTATCTTGAAACCATCGACTAGGGCTCATTTAAACACCCATGTGGACAAGCTGTAACCGGTCGCAACGGCCTAAGGCCTCCTAGACGGCACATGATAATGGGTATGAACCAATCAGAAAGTGAGGCAGTACTAATTAAATGAAGAGCTAAGACAGAGAGCCAAAAGCTTCGGTAACAAGGCATGTGAGTGGCAGCTCGATAAGCACTAAGAAGACGCTAACAAGCCACCAACAAGTCTAGAACAAGTCTAGACAAGCCTAACAAGCACTAAGCAGCGGTCTTGTCTTGGGGCCCCGCATAATTTACCCTCAAACTGAAACATGGAGATTCTCCTGTGGAGGACAATACACTCCCTTCAAACTCGTGGCCTTAACCAGGCTCTCCCAACGCCACAATCCTCTGATCCGCAGGCCTCAGTCCAATAGGGTAGTTTGTGCAAAACCCCATGGCACAACTCCGCTTTGTTGGTCCGGCGCCTGGCCGCTTTCGGGTAAATTGTCTCCCATTGCAACCATTATCCCTTGCTTACGGGGTGGGGGAAATGGGAAAAAGCCCGGCGGCACAAGCTGCGGTAACATCGGACTCGGACCGCTACTTGCTGACTTGATTGCATATAATAATTAACCCACGTATCACCTATCACGCGCACACCCATGCAGACGCGCAGGTATTAAAAGATAACATCCCCTAAAAACCCAGTCGTGCCTGCCTCGTTTCATTTCTCACATTTCTCTCAAATCGTCAACATGGATAACGTCGTCACAGAGAAGCCGACCTCATCGTTGGAGCTCGAGGAGCAGCCCACCTCCAAGGGCGGACCTGTCTACGATGTCGGCGAGAAGGTCGACTTCGACAGAGCGGGCGCCATCAATGCTGAGGATATCGAGCATAAGATGACTGTGCTAGAGGCTGTCAAGGCCTATCCCGCTGCCAGTTGGTGGGCATTCGTCATGTCATGCACCATTGTAAGCTCTTGCCCATGATTGGCAGATCATTTCTCTAACCTAACGCTGCGATAGATCATGGAGTCATACTGCGTTTTCTTGATGGGACAGTTCATAGCCACACATAGATTCGCCCAGGATTTTGGTGTATGGAGCGACGTAAAAGGCGATTATATTATCGAAGCTTCATGGCAGTCAGCATTCCAGTGTAGCGGACCAATCGGTGCCTTCATCGGTGTATTCATCGCAGGTCCCATTACCAGTTGGATTGGATATCGATGGGCAACCATTGGCGGTCTCATGTGCCTGAACGGCTTCATCTTCATCTTCTATTTCGGAAACAGCCAGGGGATGTTTTTCGCGGCCCAGATCCTGGAAGGCATCCCGTGGGGCATTTTTATCGCCAATGCACCCGCCTACTGTGCCGAAATTGTGCCAATGAGATTGAGAGCTCCAGCGACGCAGATGTTGCAGATGTTCTGGGCTATTGGGTCGATCATTGTCGGCGGTATCACTTACCACTACCAATCCAAGAATGACTCCTCAGCATACAGGTTCGTCCGCTCCCATAGATGCCATCGAGGAGCACTGTACTAACAGTCATACCAGAATTCCCATTGCACTCCAGTGGATGTTTCCTACTCCTCTCGCTATCCTACTCTTCCTTGCGCCTGAATCACCCTGGTGGCTCGTACGAAAGGGCCGTCTGGCTGAGGCAGAGAAGGCTGTCAAACGCCTTGGACGCGCGAGTGCAAATGATAATCCCGCTGACGCAGTCGCAATGATGCGTCGCACGATCGATCTTGAGAAGAGCCAGAAGCAGCCCAGTCTCGTTGAACTGTGGAAAGGTACCGATCGCTACCGCACATTGATTGTGTGCGGTGTGTACGCATCTCAGAATCTGACGGGCAATCTGATTGCTAACCAAGCGGTTTACTTTTTCAAACGTGAGTCCAACCATTTCCTGCAACCTCATAGCAGACTAACACCAGCTCAGAGGCCGGCATGGCCGACAACACCGCATTTGCACTTGGTCTCATCACTTCTGCCCTCCAGTGGATCATGGTCATGCTCTCTTGGGTCCTCACCACATACCTCGGCCGACGCACCATCTATGTCTATGGTCAATTCATCAACTGTGCATTCTTGATCGCGCTTGGTATTGCGGCTTCAGTTGGCGGTGGTAAGGCGGCTAGCAATGCGCAAGCATCCCTTGGCTTGATCGTCTCCGTCCTGTTCTGCTTGGGACCCGCCCCTGCCTCATGGGTCATCATCGGCGAGACATCTTCCGTTCGTCTCAGGCCACTGACAACCGGTATTGGACGAGGTGCCTACTACTTGGTCAATATTCCTTGCATCTTCCTTGCCAGCTACATGCTCAACGATGATAAGTGGAACCTGGGCGGCAAGAGCGGCTATGTCTGGGCTGCCACCGCCTTTATCTGCACCCTCATGGCTTGGATCTGGGTTCCAGAGATGAAGAACAGGTCCTTCCGCGAGATCGACATTTTGTTCAAGCGACATGTTCCGGCTCGCAAATGGAAGCAGACGGTCGTCGATATCGACGACGATGAGTAGATGGAAATTGCTGTTCGGAGAAGCCTGAGTGGCGCTGCTTGTGCCGGAATGGGTGGTAGGGACGAGTTTCTCACTAGATACTTACAAGTGATTATTTTCACAAGATGAGTTGAAGGGTGAGAATCACGTTGGAATGTACTGCATCCTCTACCCTCATTGGTAATGGCTGCTACAGTACCAGGCTTGCTTTTGGTATATCTGATTTATGAGGTGTTGCACGATTTATAACACGTGTACGTAGGGGTATCAACAAGGCAATAATAATACAGGTATTCACTTTCTTGTCTAAACTCTATGCATGGATGCACCTATATACTTTTACATACAAAATAGCTAATAAATAACATACTCCTCCCTATCCCTAATACATAACTAGCTAATATACTAACTATAGAGTCTTAAGGGGTTAATAGCTTTCTACTTAACAATTTAAACTAGAGATAGCTAATCTGTACCAATGCTAAGGCTATTAGCAGAATGAGTAGAGATTGGACAACTTCAAGCGATGGCCGCAAGAGGAAATTGGCCAACCTTAATGCTTGGAAAGATCGGCGGGCTTGGTTCCAGCATCAGTTCATGATTTCTCGATAGAAGAGGGCTTATTCTTACCAAAGCTTTGGTATTTTTCCGACCTCTCGGGGTTCTCAAGGTCTGAGTAGTGCGCTCCCGAACGCCAACGCGGCCAGGAGGAGACTGATCTGACCGACGGATCGATCTGACGACCATCTTTCCGAGATCTTGTCGCGATCGCGCAGTTCCCCAGACGCGTAGGATGCAAGGAACTGGCATACGACCAATTCAAAGCCGTCGATATCGACAAGGATTGGGTTGGATGGATGGGTGGAGGTGCGGTAGAAGTGAAAAAACCTACTGCCGATCAGCACCGGCACCCCGGGTTAGTCGCTCAACATACTTCAAAATCTCCTGCCTCTGAGGAAGGATCTCCACGAGAGCCTTCCAGCGATCTCTGGGTGTTTTGAGGTCGATGAACGGATAATTGCTGAAGCTGTTTTGGAGTCCCAACACAGAGCTCGCCTTGTGGGTAATTGATCCATCGGTGTCGTGTGAACCCAGTAGGGAAATGACTGTATTCTCTCCAGAGCACACGTAATTCGCAGGGTCCTCTTGATTAACCGATCCTGATGCAAGTCCGATATGCAGAGGAGATGCCGAATTCCTGATTGGAGGCTGATCATTTGCACCATCCAAGCCAGTAACGTGAGAGGCATCAGCGTTGCTATTCTGAGGACTTAACATGGCCCGCTTCCGCGGAGAAGATTCCTCAAAATCATAGACACAGATCTGGGGATGACCGCGTTTCTGGCAGGTCGCACTTGACTTTGCGCGAGCGACACGGGTAGCACGCTTTTGTTTCGCGTTGCTGCCGCTTGGCAGTGGAACCTGTCATCTCAGAGGAGAATAAGTTGAGGTCGCCGTAATGTCTCTAAAGCTCAAGAAGGATGGAATTGTTATAGTGAGAGATTGGAAGGCCATCATCGGCGGGTGAGCACGCTGAGGTACTGTTGACTTTTCGTCTCTGCGCGGCTACACTGTAATATGCCGGGACCATATAGCCTATTAATCAGGGCCCAGTACTCCTTGTTTAGCTTTAGATAGTTATAAAGCTTCCTAGTGAAGCCGGTTCATGCTTAAAACATCAAGGAAATAGAAGTAGCATTTCCATCCTTACCTCTTCCAGCGCTGGTTGAGTCTACGTGACTTTTAGCCTCAGAATTCAGCTCACAATATCAACATTACCTACTATATGAAACGACAAAAACAGCAAAACCCACCAATCAATGCCTTCTGGATCATGATCATTCTCTCTCCACCTCCTGCACCGCAGTCAGTCCTCACGCAGTTCACTCCACAACCAACTTCTTCTCCATCTCCACAAAACACAAATCCTCAGGCAACTGCATATCCTTAAATTTCTCAACCGGAAACGGCGTCAGCTCGCCCGTCCTCCGATATCCACACCGCGAATACCACAATATCAGCTCCTCACGCGTCGAAAGCGCATTTAGCCCTCCCCTGCTAACACCCCATTTCCTCTGACAATACCCCTCCGCGTAGGCAAGTATCTTCCGCCCGATTCCACCCCGCTGGTACGCTTCATCGACAGCAAGCATGAAGAAGCGCGCGAGTCCAGCATCGTCGTCCGCGTGCGCGCCGCGCCTGGAGATGCCGATGGAGGCGATCAGAGCACCGGTGGGGTCCGTTGCGAGGAGGAAGGCACTGTCCGGCGTGGTGATCGTGCTTAGGATCTCGGTGGTCTCGATGTGGAAGCTTGAGGAGAGGGTTGTGTCGCCGGTCCAGTTTGGTCTGGGGTCTAAGGCGCGGAAGGCGGATTGGATTAGTTGTTGGATTTGGGGTGCGTCGGATGGGGTTGCGAGGCGGAAGTTGAGGGCGGGGATTGTCATATTTCAGGATTTGCTTTGTATGCTGAGTTGATATCAGTTGATTATGTATGGGTCGTTAACTGAAGGAATCATACAATACTGGCATGGACATTAATAGGAGTGTCGCACTTTCTCGGGGTTGACTGTTGGAAAGCAAAGCTTTTGGTGGACTTCTGCTGCCGTCAGACAGTGCTCTGGTAGAGTATAGTCGAAATAAAAAATATCAAGTCTTATACAGCAAACATCTGGCTGGTTGCTAATGTTATATAGGATGTACAATCTGTGGCTGCCTAATTGCGGCTTTATTATGGTTGTCGTGGTCCACGCCCTACGCCCTGCGGGATACATGGAGGGAGCATACTGTGATAATCACCAGATGCAATGTTTTGCTTACATCTCTTATCAATCACTTAATATTAGCATTCCGTAAGTAGAGATGAAATAGATATTTGACTGCTCTTTGAGGAACCACTTACGTCCAGTTTGAGAGCCCATCAGCTACGGCGGACACTAATCAATGCAATGGCTCGAATGGTAAGACGACTTTTTGTTTGATGACAGACCTTTGAGTCGAATATAGTCCCTCTTGCCGAATCACTGGCTTGCTTCAGTGTGACACGTTCATTATCGATGCGCTGATGCAGAATGGAAATATTGCTATTGATGTTGTTTTGTAAGGGTAGGGAAGGCTGGACTCAGTAGAGATCAGTAGTAATAAATAGAATGTTACATCCAACAACTCAGGGTTACTCTTCTGAGTATGACTAGATGCAACCTTTGCCCCTATTTCTTATCTATTTAACGTCTGACTCGTTTGACTTGCGTTTCACCTGTTTTGGCTAACTGTTTTAGCAGGCGGATAAAAGTCCAAGCTTTAGAGACCGGGTCTCGAACAAGAACAGGCTACTTTAGTAGTCTATTATGACGCCACACTATCGTGAATGGCTTGAATGGATAAGGATGTGTCTCATACCCCTGCGATGCTTGCTACATACCACCCTCCCTTTAGCTTTCGGATATCATCTTGTCCAGTCTTATCTCTAGATGACTTTTGGGTTACTCCTAGATCACTCTCGGACCATACTTGGAACCGCTGCACTCATGGACGACGAAAACAGGAAACCCAAACTTGAAGCACAATCGTCTGGGTTGGCACCTGACTCAAGCAGTAGCTTTGTCACTGCTTCATGGCTACTCACTGCTGCCAATAGCAGTGGCGTCTGATTATAGATATCGTTTGACTCTCTCTGCTTCAAGGAGTGGCTGACTCACTGCTCCGTGCCCCTTCACAGCTGTCCCATGTCTCTTCACTGCTGCCCCATGACAGCGCCAGTCTAGAGCTATCCATTGACTTTGGGTTAGCGCCTGCCTCAAGCAGTAGCTGAACCACTCCTTTGTGCCTTTCCGCTGCCAATAACAGTGGCGTCCGATTATTGATATCCTTTGACTCTAGGTTGGCGCCAGGCTCAAGGAGTAGCTTAACCACTGTTCCATTCCCACTTCCTGCTGCCCATGATAGCGGCGTCCGGTTAGAGCTATCCTTTTCTGCCCTAAGGAGTAACTGAACCACTGCTTCACACTCACTTCCTGCTGCTAAGGACAGTGAGCCATCATGCCCACTTCCTGCTGCCCATGACAGTGGTGTCCAATTAGAGTGATCCTTTGACTCTGGGGTGGCGTCTGCCTCAAGGAGTAGCTTGACTACTCCTTCATGCCCATTCGCTACTGCTAATGACAGTGGCATATCGCCCGAGTCATTCTCTGGGTTGGCACCTGCCTTAAGAAGAATCTGAACTACTGCTTCACGCCCATTCGCTGCTGCAAAGGACAGTGGTGTATTGCTTGGTCTGGTCTGGATGTCTACCAAGCTCTTGTCTTTCCGTAGGATAATTTCCACCAAATCTGACAGGTCTTTCTTAATGGCCCTAAACAGGCCTCTCGCCAGCCCTGCACTTGAAGGTTGAAAACTTCCTTCTTGAATGGGGTTGCGAAGTTGATGGAAGATGGAGTCCACAAGGTGAGAAAGACACATAATCAAATTGATCAAATCAAATGAAGTGTTGACAGTCAAGTAGCGCTGTCAGTCCACCTTTCAACAAGGAAAATGAACTCCTAATCAGTCCTGTTTGTCTACCTGTCTACATTCCGCAGAGGTCTTCTCTCCTCCATCCTATGGATGACCTGCGCACATATCTAGAGCAAGATCTGCGGACACTCCGTCTGGACAAAATCCATCAACATCTCTGGCTCGCAGGTCTTCCTCGGGCTGCACGGCCATTGCATCGACAAAAACTGCTTGATCGCACAATCATAGTCACCGAAGATCCGAACGAGCACCTTGTTTGGCATGAGTCTCGTATTTTCGTCAAACCGCTTCCAGAATATATGCTCTCCTATCAGTTCTGGACGGACCATCTCGAGAAGGAATTTCAAGACGAATCTTTGCGCAAAGCTGCTTATGGGCTCCTCCTATCCTACAGCTGGCTTATATGCCATAAATCTGACCTCAGCGTAGCGCATTCCAGCGGTCTTTTGCCTGAATCAATCACTTGGGAGAATTGGGTAAACTTTCTGGCCGACTTACTAAGTCACGTCGATATACACTCCCTTAGCAATATCTCCATTCGGTACCGATACGGCGAGCTACGACTCTCAAGATTGCACCGCATATACAAATTTTTCCCTTCMGTCTTCTCCACAAAAAATTTTATCAAGGGATTCAAATCCGAGTCGACGTGGTATAAAGCCTTCTTCGCCCGCAATTTCAGTTGGATCTTTGCGGTTTTTGCGTACGTGACCGTTGCATTAAGTGCGATGCAGGTAGGGCTTGGGACAAAAAAGCTACAAGATAACCACAACTTCCAGCAAGGATCACAGCGATTCGCAGTTGCAAGTTTGATTCTACTCACTGCAAGTCTGGCTCTGATCCTTATCATCTGGCTCTTTCTATTTTGTTTTCATTGCCTATGGGCCATGCAGAGTCTGAAGCATCGAATGGATTAGAAAAATGAGGGGTGAAGCCCTGAGATACTGGTGATCGTTGGATTTACACTACAGTTGCTGTCTGCTTCCTCGGCAGGACGTCTCTCTGCATCCTGCCGCAGGATCATGAGACGTGTATGCCTCAATCGGCCAACAACAGCTTCACTTCCTCATTGTCTTCGAAGGCGCGGCACGGAATAGCCATCCGTCTGACCTGGTTTTCGGGGTACTCGAGTAACATATTGAAAGTTGTAACATCAGCCGATGACTCCCACTCGCTGGATTGGCAACAATTGGTAGCCCCTCTCCACGAAACATATCATCACCACCGGAGCCAGGTCAGCCCCATAGTTCGGGCAGATGTCGGAGGAGAACTTCAGCAGCTGTCACGGAATCAGAACTCTTCCCGCAGATGGGAAGGACTAAGGCAAAGGGAGAGGCGTGTGTTCCAAACGGATAACTAAAGATTCTGGATAGGGCTGGGGTCGCGTCAGAAGTGAAGGCTGACAGGAAAGCCTTCCACTACTATTTGCCGAGATATTATTCTGTTATTTCGTCAAAAGTAGATTGGGTACTCTACATTAAACAAGATTATCAATCCAAATTCTTGAATGAGCATACTATCAGATTGAGAACTATAGGATGCCCTAGTGTCCATCATATAGATAAACGCTCAAGTTAGCGTAGCATTGGTTTGAACTTCTATCGCTTTTAATACAATAATATCCCTATTATGGGTTTTACACACCCAACTCCACTCCCCACTTATATTTGCTCCAAGCGAAGATAAGAGTGCGGTTTACCTTTTATAGTGGCGCCAGGACATGTGACAGGACCAGGTTGAATTTGTTTTAAATATAATAATAGTATTGTATAATTCGCCGAGGTCCAGGCACTAGTGCTTTTGCACAGGCACTAACGAGGATCGACTAATGGTCAGGACTCAGGGCCCAAAAATAAGGATCTTCTAGATTTTGTTATCCATGCTTACTTCCTAGATCATTAAGGTATGTTTACCTTTCCAACAGTGGCAGGGAGTAAGCTGCCACTGGATATGTATTTTTAATGTTTCTATCTCAAGACTTTTATACAGGTGAGGTTAAGACCCAAGCGAGAGATGTCGAACGTCTATATTTGGGACTATAATTAGAAACTCTGAAACGGTGGGGACAGGGGACAGGGGACAGGTATCAGACCCACGGTTTGAGCAGGATATTCAGCAACCTGAAACTGCCGATGTCCTATATCATGGGCCATATTCAAGTCGATAACTCGATTTTTCTGCTTCCCCGCCGACAGGATACAACATGAGAATACAACCTTATGGAGCAACGAATGTTTCACCATCCAAGGCGGTTCCCATGGAAGGGTTCATGTCTACACGGACATCTCCTTCTTCTTCACAAAATCGTCTCACACTGAGTCAAAGTAGGAGAAGCTTCTCATCCGAAGCACCCGGGCTTCCTTTACAGGACAGGAGGTATCCTTCACAGATAACAGGAGGCAAGCTGGAGCAGCTTTTGTCGTGGATGACCCTCTATAGGTTTCACCAAGACCCTGAATTGTCGGTTAGCGGTGGACACCGAATCCAAAAGTCTTCCCTCGAACGATGGAGAACGATAGATGCCTCTCATTTGTCTCTCTATCCGTCGACAAGCCGGATTGACCAGGTTGACAGCCGCGATGGTGTCATGGAACCGGGACAGACCCTTGCCATCCCCTGCATCAAGCTATGGCATGGTGTGCTACCCCTAAAAAAGAAACATGAGGGAAATCCCAAATGGAGTTCTTCACACTAATGTCCTGGTGGATCATGCTGTCATGGACTCTTAGAGTGATAGGCGGACTTTATATACAGAGTGAGCACACTGCTGTTGATCATCTTGAGTCTAATAACCTGCATCATCAACATGGAGTCTAATCAAATGGTGGATTACGCCACGGGCCATGATGGCCTCAACACTCCTCGCGATGTCCTTTTTGTCCAACTTATCTATTCATCCACGTTGGCTTTCGCCGGGATCGTCCTACTCGCACGGGTGGCTCAAATCGGGCATGCCTATCTTCGCTACATTGTCTGTTCCGGTGCAACTGAAAAGCAACAATCAGTCTGGAGCATCACGGAATCATCACTCTGGGTTCGAATCAAAAGCCATCTGCTCTATGCGCCATTGTTCGGCAAGCGCCATAACCGAGAGATCCAGCTCTCGTCGGCCATGAATATGGGCACTCTGCCTTCCCGGTTTCAGTCACTTCTTATTTTTGGGTATATTCTCAGCCAAATCATCTACTGCTGTGATCTCAACTATCAGAACGATACGCCCGCCGTCATTGCAGAGCTTCGGGGACGTTCCGGTACATTGGCCACCTTAAACATAGTCCCTCTTGTGCTCTTTGCCACACGCAACAACCCCTTGATCCCTCTCCTACGGATCAGTTTCGACTCATATAACCTTTTCCACCGATGGCTAGGCCGTATCGCCGCCATCGAGAGCATAATTCACATGGCTGCTTGGGCCGTCAACACCGTCCGAGAGGCAAACACGGCCGCACTTGCTCAGCATCTTGCTGAAACGCCCTCCTACGCCTGGGGAATGGTTGCAACTGCAGTCATGGGCTTTTTTATTCTGCACTCCCTCTCGCCTGTACGGCATGCCTTCTACGAGACCTTTCTCTGCATTCATCAAGCTGGCGCCTTCCTGATTATCTTGGGCATCTACCTGCACCTCGACATGCACAGCCTGCCTCAAAAGCCATGGATCCAATGGGTCATTCTCATCTGGAGTGCAGAACGATGCACTCGACTCCTCTGGCTCGTCTTCCTGAATGTGTCGCGGCGACACGGCATGACAAAGCTGCGAGTGGAAGCGCTTCCTGGTGAAGCCTGCCGTCTCACATTCTTTCTCCCCAGACACTACCCCGTCCCCGCAGGCAGCCACTTCTTCGCGTACATCCCCCAACTCTCCTGGTGGATGTCGCACCCCTTCTCCGCCGCCTGGACAGAAACCTCCGGCACCTCCCGCCCGAAAAGCATCCAGTCATTTACCACCGACGTCAAATCCCTCACTCTCGAAAACCAATCCTCCCCATTCAACCACACCGCAGTGACACTTGTCGTCGCAGCCCGCCAGGGCATGACCCGCGCGCTGTACACTCGCGCAATGTCCTCCCCAGACGAAACATTCACAACAACCGGCTTCCTCGAGGGCCCCTACTCGTCCCACGCAGTCAACATGGCCAGCTATGGCACCGCGATCCTCTTCTCCGGCGGCGTCGGCATAACGCACCACCTCCTCTTCATCCGGGATCTACTTCTCCGCGCCGCAGCCGGCCGAGCCGCCACGCGGTCCATCACGCTGGTCTGGGCGGTCCGTAGCATGGACAGCGTACGCTGGGTGCTGGAGTATATCCAGGAGATCCTGCAGATGCCGAACGCCGAGGCAGTTCTGACGATCATGCTGTTTGTGTCGAAGCCGAGGAGTCCCGGCGAGATGCGCTCGGCGGGGGGTGTGATTCGGACGTTTGCGGGGCGGTGTAATCCGACTACTGTGCTGGAGGAGATCATACCCAGGAGGATTGGGGCGACGGTGGTGTCGGTTTGTGGGCCGGGGGCGTTGGGGGATGATGTGAGGGAGGCGGCTAGGCGGCAAGTGGATCGGGGGGTTTCGGTTGATTTTGTGGAAGAGGCGTTTACCTGGTAGGCTGATTTTTGGGATATCCTGTTTTAGTAACAGGAAAATAATGTATAATACTGTTGCTGTGCAACGATAACATTGTATCTTATTCACAGCTCGCTATCAAGAACGTGTCAAGTATGTATAGTACTACAGCTCTTGCGTATATCTGCTCCGAGTAACAAAGACAAATTCTCTACAGATGACTCAAGTATAAGCAGAAGCATTCAGTACTATGGACCAGACCAAAGCTACTGCATCCTCTGCGGTCTTTGAATATGATAATTTCCAGGATTTGATTATAACGTAACGTTACGCAAATGAGGCAGATTGCGCATATCAGAGAGGTAAGACACCTTCTATCTTCAAATCCATACCTCACACAGAGTACAAATCGTCTACTGAAAATGAACCTTCAAGGACAAATCGCCATTGTCACCGGCGCCGGGATCGCCCTTGATCTCGCAAAGCAGGGTGCAAAGGTATACCGTATACCACCTCTTCATCTCTGCGACAATATCGCTAATTCCACCAGCTCACCCTAACCTACACATCCACAAGTAGCGCGCACGCAATCGACGATCTATGCAACAAAATCCACGACCTGGACAACGGCTCCGCATCAACCAAAGTCCAAGCTGACCTCCGACAGCCAGACGCCCCAGCCAAATCCTCGCTGCCACGTTCGAGGCCTTCCCGCAGACAACAAGATCGACATCCTAGTCAACAACGCGGGTGTCTCCCAATGCAAGAATCTGGTTGAAACAACCCACGAGGACATCTCCTCCGTCGTCGACATCAACGTCTACGGCTTGATGAGCATGACCAGAGCCGTGATCCCGCATCTCGCCCCGGGCCGGATCATCAACCTCAGCTCTGTAGCTGCTCGGCGCGAAGCATCTGGTTTCTCGGTGTATTCTGCGTCCAAGGCTGCCGTGGAGGGATTCACGAGGTCGTTGGCGTATGAACTGGGTCCTGCGGGGTGTACGGTTAATGCTGTTGAGCCTGGAGCGGTGGGGTCTGATATGCAGCAGAATACGCCGTTGGGTGGGGGGGAGAGTCGTTGTGCCCGAGGATATTGCTCGCGTTGTGACTTTCCTGGCTAATGAGGGAGCGGGATGGGTGACGGGGCAGAGTATTTGTGTTAGTAGGGGGATGCATATGAATTGATTATCAGTCTGTACAAAACGAATCACTAGAGTTTAGATGAGTGTATTAATGGCAAAGCCAGTTAGGTTAGAGCGCCGTCCTCCCCTGGTAAACACCCGCGTACCCCTCGACCTCCTCGCTCATCTGATGAAATACAAGCTGTGCCAGGCGCGCAGAGGGATAAACCCTCAGTCCAGCTGGATTAAGCACCTGCATCAAGGCACCGACTGCCCCGACATATCCACTGTCCATAACACCGGCGGTGAGCAACACACCAGAGCGGAAGAGTGAGCTGCGCACAAAGATCTGGCCCATGAGGTCAAGAGGGACAGACACCGTCTCGTTGAATTCGACGAGGTAGGATCCCTGCGGGAGATCGAGGAAGCGTTCCTCTGGAGTAGTGGTACTTGATGCGGGGAAGGGTATTTCACTTGTTGCCGCAGTCTGGCGACGCTGGTTTTCTAGATCAATTGTTCCAGGCGATGTCCAGGTGAGGACTCGTTTGAGGGTCAGGTCCACGCCGCAGGGTTGGACTTGCAGGGCTGGATTCTGGACATTGCGGATGATGGTGCGGGTGAGGAGAGTGCGGCCAGGGATGATCATTTTAGCTCTGTTCAGTCTCGAGTAGTCAGTTGAGAGCTGTCAAGGACAGATAGCGCAGTGTAATAGCAAATGAAGTCTCATATAATAGTGGGCTGGGTGTTTTCAATGACTGTAAACATCGATTCATAGAATGGAAGGCTAAAGGTACTACCTTGGTGTTAGGCCAAAAGATAAAGGTTAAAGGTGGCTGGTCGAACCCCAAAAGAAATGGTCCAACCCAGCTCGCTAAATTAAAGAGGCATTATAGGCTATGCTCGGACTATCTACTCCTTACAGTGTATGACAGCGGCGATTGGTGATGGAGAGTTTAAGCTTGGCAGGTCAACCAGCATGATTGAAGCATACTGCTGCGCCTCAATGTGAGTCACAATGTGTCACAATGATACATTATTTTAGGGGCATCTACGATGTTAAAGAGATACTCCATATAAATATATATTCCCTACAAATCCGTGCACGAGGCACTCTGCCGATCATATAATGGATGTGCTCGACAAGTGGGACCCAGAATTTGACGATGTCGGCACGCTGAGTCTGGACGAGATCTATGAAGAACTGAGTCGCCTCGATGCTTTTGAGCGGTTTATAAGTTCGAAGCAAGGAAAGGATGATACCAACGCCAAAAAGGATAGCGAGCAAGCTCCAGCCCAGGACAACCCAGAGGAGATCCGAAAGAACACTGTACTCAATGACATCGACACACGCCGCATCGCGCTTCGAGCTGGGGCAATGGAGCTTTCCCGCGCGAAGATCCGACCGATGACGATAGTCGATTTGCCTGCTGATATTCTGCTCCAGATTTTTGGTTACTTCCAGGACACAAGAATCAGAAGGCAGGCCCAAATTGACTGGGGGTTGCTACCCAGTGAACAAGAAATTGCCCGCAGGACCGCCCGCGAGACGATCCGACATGTCCGCCTGGTCTGCAGCCTGTTCAACGACTTGGCGTCACCGCTGTTGTGTCCGATCCTCCGGGTAGATCTTGACCAGGAATCGCTGAACGGGGCTGTGGAGTTGTGCAAACGCCCCCGGATAGCTCAAGGTGTGCATGCTATTCAAGTGGGGCTGCAATATCGTCCAAAGGAGCTTGTCTCGGACTGCCCGAAATTCAAGGACTTCCGCAAGAAGCAATTGCAAGAAATGGCCAATCGCTGTGACTATTACGCTGAGAAATGGTTCCTCGGAGGGCATGAATCGGACGATGAAACAGTCTGCCCGCTGCCCTTGAGGGTATATCGAGAAGCGACAAGCAATTACGGCAAAATCAGTTGGTCGTGGGACTCCTATTTTGACTCTGACGAGAGTGACGAGAACGACAAGACTGACCATGTCGCCGAATCAGAGGCGGATGAGCACATGGAGATCCTCGTCCGAGGCTATACTGAATACCGCAAAAAGCATGAAGAGCAGCTGCAACTCATCACGACGGGATCCTTCGTCACCACGGTTGCATCCTGTATCTCCCAACTGCCCAGCATGGTTGCCCTGGGCTTCACCGACAAAATGGAACGACTATTTGATTGGAACAACCCGACAGTTGTGCTGAGAGACAAGAGTTTGCTTCCCGGAATGCTGAGCGCAGCGTTGGAGTGGCAAAAGATCGAGGATTTTGGGGATTTCAAGCTCGCGCCTGCCAGGATCTTGCTCGAATTGCCGGTTGCCATACACAAAGCCGGAGTCAAGCTGAGGGATCTTTTCATCGGACCGTTCCCATGCCGGGGCAGTTTTTCTCTGCTCTGTCCCGATACTATGAGCAGTTCCACTGATCCTACAGCATGGTCAGATCTTCGAGCCGCGTGCAGCAGTCTCCGGAGAGTCGATTTCGGATCCTGCCTCAACCACCGTTCCATCCGGCACGAGCATCTCCGACCGGAAGAAAAGTACTATGTCAACCAGTATCTCAACACAATACTGTGCAGCGCAGGGCTGGAAGATGTGCGGATGAGCTTCTATCCGTTTGGCCTCAATGATGGCCGGACCACGAAGGTGGGCTGGTACGACCTAGGTCCTGTTCTTGCTGCCGTCAAATGGCCGCGGATCAAACATTTGGCGATCCTCGATGTCTCCTCGAAGCAAGATGATCTACAGAGGTTCTGCTCCGGGCTGAGTGACACAATGAGCTCCCTTCAATTGTCCAGTATACAGCTTTTGAACGGTAGCTGGGCAGGGATTCTGGCCACATTGGACGAGAAGGTTGGGTATAGATTCCGCGAACAGAAAGCCACTGGCTATTTGAGTTATCTGAGGGGAGAAGAGTTTGAAGAAGAGGAGGTCAGGGAAAGGAGAATCTTCGAGGACTTTGATAGTGGCTGGGATGAGCCTGAACCACTTCCTCCGGCAGGGCAGCAGTTGAAGGAGCTACACCCTTCACTGTTCACTAACTGGTAGCTGGTGTCACTGCCATATAGTGTGCCTTAGAGTCCTACAATCGAGGACCAATAGCTATGATTATTATTATCATCGCTGCATTTTACATTGACTTTTAGAAACCCGTCTGGACCAATTTGTCGGGCAGTTGTAGGTTTATCCATTCCATGGTTCATAGCTACACAGCATCACCATCCGACAGAACCAGCAATACAGATGAGCTTATCGATCATATGATTCTTTGCGCATCATCACGGCCATGGCATCTATTCCCATAAGACACCCCAACACCTCATATCCATCACCATCAACCTCCTCAATACACCAACACAATGTCCACAGAAAGCGACGACCCCAACGCCATCGATCTCCTATCCCGCCTAGCAACTCTACTCGCACGAGTCGCCAGCAACCTCCATCACAACCATCTCGACCGAACCACCATTCAGACCCTCCTCCTCCAGTACTCCTCCCGTGCCGAATCCGACGGCCGCCTCATCAACGCCTCAAGACAAGACTCCCAGTGCGTAGAACACGGCGTCTTTCTCTCCTACGTCCACGTCGAGTTACTCTCCTGGCTAACCAAACACAATTACACCATCCCTCCGTCCTCAGTGAAATGGTACAGCTGGCGCAAACTCGTTTCGAGAAAGTACCGTCTCCCATCGCTATTCTCCGCTCGGGCGCACGCGGCGCAATTGGAGGATCTACTGCAGAATGTGGTGGATAAGGGGGAACTGCTGCATGCGGATCTGCGAGCTCATGAGGTTTGTTACATTCCATGCGGATGAGCGTTGCTGATTGGAGTTGTAGATTGAGGTTCCGGATGTTGCGATTGATTATGGACAGGTGACGCCTCAGGCGCCGCAGGGGACATCACCAGAAGGTATGTATTCTATCTTTGTCTGTTCTAGGGTTCGTTCTAACTGCTATAGCTCTGCATAAACTGCTGCATCGCGCGATGCTGGCTGAGGTACTGCTCCGGGAGGGAAGGGTGTCATGATGATCATTACGGTGGGGGTGTTGGCGTTGCTCATTCTCTCTTTGGCTTGTAGTCCTCTTTAACAGTTCATTACTGCTTCTTCTGCATCTTATTATGTACTACCAACAACAAATAATCCTCTATCCGTATATAGGTACATTCATCTATGACTGGAGTGATCCTTAATAATATCTCGTATCCAGCTGACAAATAGAAGCCCCAGAACGAGGTCTAGCCCCGCGTAAACACATATATCATGAGCCTATCCCCATCATCCCGACAATCAAATAGCAAGCAGTCAAGCATCTAACACAAAATGTCCCACGTCCACGCCACCCCGCAGACCCCAACCCTAGCCACCACCCCGGGAACAGGCCGCCTCCCCACCGCAACCTCACACATCCGCATCGCGCGCCCCTGTCGTGATTTCACCGCCGCAGAGCGCTTCTACGTTACCGGACTAGGCCTCAAAGTCCTCTGGCGGAGTGGGCCCGCGCACGAAGTCGAGGGCGGCCATGAGCTGCTGATGCTGGGGTGGCCGGGCGCAGCGTGGCATTTGGAGCTAGTGCTGGTGACTGATAGCGAGGAGGAGCATGTGCCGCGGCCGACTGAGGAGGATCTGTTGGTTATTTATGTGGATGGCGATTAAGCCCGGAGTTGTGGAGTGGTTGGTTGAAGGTGAAGGGGTGAGGGTGAAGCATTCGAATGAGTATTGGGAGAAGTGGGGGGTTACGGTTAAGGATCCGGATGGGTATTTGTTGGTTTTGTGTCAGAGGGGGTGGACGAATGCTTAGTTCTATGGTGTTTGGGATTTGATGATTCAATGGTATGACCGTATGATGATCTTCTCACGAAATAGTAGTGGTAGATATACGTGCTTCCGCCGTCTGTGGTCGTCTCTCTGCGGTCATAGGTCGGGTCTCCCCATCATCGACATCGATCTGCTGCAGGTCACCGACCCTACCAGGCAATGAAGCATGGCCCCATCGCAGAAGCTATGGCAGTTGTGCTGCTTGTGCATATGATGATATGATGATATGACACTGTTGAACAAAGGCTGGATTTTCGCACGTGATACTCTGTACTCTGGCTCCTTGTTGTCGGTGAAGAGTGGCAGAATTAGCAACACGAGTCATGATCATCCTCCTTTGTCTCGTACCTCACGGCCTCAGGGGTACTCTACGCGATAACTCGCACCGTCTACTCTACTCATCCAAATAATGCGATTCCCGGCTCGCTCCAATGCACTTCATCTCTTCTGATTTCGCCCGGTGTTTCCGTTATGGTCTGCTTCGCCGGTACGGACCGCGCCGCCGTCTCGTTCAGGCCTTGTTTATTAGCTTCGGGCTATGGATTGCACTAGAAATCCTTCTCATATATCAGCGGGTCTCAACAGCGGACACGATCAAGCCCCGTGCGCCACAGAAACCGGAGCGAATATACATTGCGAGCATGCACTGGAACAACGAGGCGATTCTGCGGAGTCACTGGAATGACGCAATCGTTCAATTGGCTAGAACATGGGGTGCGGAGAATGTCTTCGTCAGTGTCTTTGAGAGCGGAAGCTGGGATGATACAAAGGGAGCGCTTCGTGATCTTGATGTCGAGCTGGATCGTCTCGGTGTGAGACGGAACATCACGCTTTCGGACACGACTCACGAGGATGAAATATCGGTTCCTCCTTCGAGCGAAGGCTGGATAGATACTCCTCGCGGCCGGAAGGAACTCAGGCGTATACCTTACCTGGCTCGGCTCCGCAACTTGACCCTGCGCCCTCTGGAGGATCTCGAACGGGAAGGCATAGCATTTGACAAGATTCTCTTCTTGAATGACGTGGTATTCACCGTACGTACCTATCCTACTCAAGCTTTGCTAAAAGAATGACCTCCAACCCTACTCGATGCTCGCGCAGGTAGATGATGTTATTGAACTGCTTAACACAAACGATGGGGTATACGCCGCGGCTTGCTCTCTAGACTATTCCCGACCTCCGTTGTATTATGATACTTTTGCTTTGCGGGATAGCCGCGGCGATGAGCATGTTATGCAAACGTGGCCTTATTTTCGTTCTACAACATCTCGGCATGCGCTCTTCAACATGTCCCCTGTCCCCGTCAAGAGTTGTTGGAATGGCATGGGTAAGCTCATCTTTGCTTGTCCCGTAGTATCTGTTCTTCCCTTGCTTTGACTCACCCGGCTTGAACAGTCGTTATGCCGATTGAGCCTTTTGTGTCGGGCACGCCGCTGCGCTTTCGTGGGATTCCCGATTCTTTAGCATTGTTCCATCTTGAGGCTTCTGAATGTTGCTTAATCCACGCGGACAATCCTCTCTCAGGACTCCAGGGCGTCTACCTGAATCCCAAGGTCCGTGTTGGTTATAACGGCACGGCATACGAAAAGGTTCACCCTGTTGGCTCCTGGCTGTCTCCACAATATATCGCCTTGGCTCTGTGGGAGAACAGATTCCGGCGGTGGGCTACCACGCCTATTTTCAAGAAGTTGGTCGTGCGACGGAGGGTCGCCCAATGGAAGGCTCTCTCTAGCGGCCGGCATGAGCCAGGCGACTTCTGTTTGATCAACGAGATGCAGGTTCTCGTTGCTAATGGCTGGGCCCATGTATAAACATCACTTCGGTTCCATCCATAGGTACCTAAAGTGTGACTGAAATTGTACTAGCATGGATACTAGTACGATGTTTGCCAACGACCGAGTAAATTGAGCGTCTCGCGCTTCCTGGATGGACACTGAAGCATTGAGACCGCGAGGAAATTTCGTGAAAGTTGTTCGTTTTGGAACGCCACCAATCCGGCAATAACGGCTGAACTGGGCTTTGATGTCTTTTCCGAGAGGGAGCTGACTTGCTCATCCAATTGGCGTCACAATCGCCGTGCTCCAAGCCCATGGATGCGGCTACGACACGGCGGTTGAACCAGCACAGGTCAGGCCGGGGATAGGCGTTCTACAGTGCAGGGGAACTCAAACCTGCTGCAATGGACTATCACGCAGATGTGATAGAGCTCTGTCTCATTCGACCGCTCTCCAAGTTTGACGCTAGTCAGTCAAAATGAACGATTCAGTCCCTGTCTGATTCGCGGTTTCCACCTGGAAAGCGATTTGAAGGTTGAGAAATATATTCTAGTCGCTTAGATCCAAGGTTCGAGACATTTAGCTACATTGCAAGGTCAAATATACTGGAAACATATATGTCTTACATTTTTGATTCTTTGACCATACTCGCCCTTTCTATCATATCAATGTCACATTTCTTGGAATTTGTGGTCAAGATATTGATCCGGAGCCGTGCCTCTTTACCACCGATGATTGAGCGCATTTTCGAAGATTTCTAATACTTCGTCCAGGCTACTTTTGGATATGCGAGTGGAGTCTGCTATTCCTTAGACAACTACTAGCAACACGGTGAAATCATCTATCTCTATCCACAGTCAATGAGCCACAATGTATAATATGCTACAATGGGATTGGTAATCCAATAGGTTACTATGTGTATACGTCTTCTCGCCACGTATAGTTAGACTGATATTAATAAGCTTGACTAGAGTACAGTCCATGCAACGGTTATTTCCCCCTCGAAACGTGCACCCTCTACAGATGGCCCTGACCAGCCGAAGAGGCAGGAGAAGTGCCAGCCGCACTCGCCGAGGCAACCGTCTCACCCTTGAACTTGGACAGCACATCAGTAGTCGACCCGGAGAGCGTCCCGGAGCTGGAGAACGAGTTGGCGACACAGCTCCGGCCGATATAAGACGCGCAGGTAGACGAGGCACTCGAGGACCCGAACAGCTCACCCGCGAAGCTGGAGGACTCGACGGCAGCGGTGACGTCGGAGAAGAGGTTACCCTCGGCGAGGACGTAGGCGCCGGAGCCGATCTCGAAGGCGTGGTTGGAGTTGTCGTTCCAGTAGTTGTTGACGGCGTGCAGGTAGGTGTTGCCCTGGACCTTGGGGGCGCGGCCGCTGGTCTTGTAGAAGTAGTTGCCCTTCATGGTGACCTTGTCGCTGGAGCCGTCCAGGTAGACGTTCCAGTAGTGGTGGTTGTCGCAGGTGGCCGAGTAGTCGGACTCGCCGTCGATGTAGTTGTTGGAGAGGGTGACGCGGTTGCTGGCTTCGGTGCCGAGGACGTAGTGTTGGCGGCCGATGCGAGCGGTCTATTCACTTGGTTTCAGTCTTCTGTATGTTCAACTTGTCTGTGTGTGAGGGGAAACGGACAGTCACATGGTCGACCCAGACGAGGTCGGCCTGGTCGATGGTGATGGCGTCGCCTCCCCAGACGTACTTGGGGTTGATGTCGGTGACGGCGATGTTCCTGCACGAGTCAGCACAATCCTTCGCCTTTATTTTCTTGCACTCACTGAATGATGATGTTCTCAGCACCGCTGACGATACGAAGGCCCTTGCCCTTGATGACACCGGAGGTGCCCTCACCGATGAGGGACTTGTTGGAGTTGACGGTGATACCAAGCGTGCCGGCATTGTCGCTACTTGTGTCAGAACCATGAAACAAAATTCAGATGGAAGCAACATACTAGGACACCGAAACAGAAGGAGCATCAGGCTCGTAGTTGGTGCACCAGTCGTTCTGGTTGATGGCTACCTGGCAGCCAGAGGCAGTACCCCAGGGAGCGCAACCAGTTGCGGTGGTGGTACCCTCGGTTCCAGTAAAGTCAAAGGTCTTGGTGAGCACAATCACACGGGCCTCATCATCACCGAGGTACGAGACCAGCTCGTCGGTGGTGGAAGGGTAGACGGCAGTAGCACTACCACCGCCGGTCACAGACGAGGCGAAACCCTCGGCGGTGCCTTGGACGCTAACCGCAAAGGCCTGGGAGGCCAGAGCGCCGATGGTGGTAAGGAAAGCAGCGTACTTCATCCTGGAAGTAGGCAAGAAAAGAATGACTGAGGTAATTGAAAAAAAGGGAAAAGAATGACAAGGTGAGATGTGCTGAGGAACGGAACATTAAGCCATGAGTTGCAGATCACTGGTTTTATATACCAGTTGGTTCTCAACCCCTGAAGGACGACCATGGTACCATCTCAAACACCATTCTATAATGGTCTGTCAGGAATTCTCCGTCGAGTGGAGATGTAGAATTACTCAGTGAATGCCAATCCACTAGTAATCCACCAGTTGGTTGAATCGGCGACGGCAAGGACAAATGTCTATACAAGGCGATTCGGATGCCGATCTCTCCCCAATCTATGTAGGTTCCGGTAAGTGATCCGATATCTATGCGAGACAGCTCCACCGCGTGCGGCATGGATAATGTCGGTTGATTCGTCGGGCCGGCTGCTTTGATTCGTGAGTTTCAGGTATATCATCGTTGTTGATGATGTTGAGGAGGTCATCACAGAAGAAACACGGTATGACGCGGCCTATCCTGCGATGACGAGTCAGGGGAGAAGCTTCTGCCATATTTCGGAAATATACCGAATATTGCGATCAATGTAATAATACTTTATTTGTATATGAACTGGTTAATAGTGTTTAATAGTAAGAAGACCCACAATGGAATATCATGCCATCGTGGCTACTGTTGAGCTCTCCATTCGCAGTATGAGACACGCCCTACAGCATTACGTAGACACTGACGAGTCAAGCGAGACATAATATCTCTTGTCTTTACATTGATCCTACGAGATATCGGTCAATAACTGTAACTGTTCACAATCAAGCATCATGGCTGGCTGGGCAGCCCTTTTGCCTGGTCGCTTAATTTAAGCTTAATCTATACTCAGGCCCATGACTCCATATGCTTTCATCATGCTGATTGATGGGTCCAATTACCGGATAACATGATCAATGCGGCAAGTGTCGCATTGTATTAAGGCGGATAATTGAGTATAAGTTTGAGGTTAATGAAAGCGTCGTGGTATTGTGATGCGGATATATAGTTGGCAGGCTTTGATCAACTTATCTACCAAATGATAAACTAACAAAATAAGGAATAAGATCACCCATTTCCTTCTATATTTCTGGTTACGTTTATACAGCTCTCCTCCTCGGAGCAAAATAGTATCATTGCCTGCATAGACAAGGAATATATCCAGATTCAGGGTTGGCGAAAGCTATGGAGGTACAGAACAAGCACTTAAACATAGCATGACTCTAAAAAATGTTACTTAACACGGACTATAGATTATGCATCCTATATCAACAGGGCAAATATAGCCCATGCTACCTTCTGTCAGTGTCACTGGTCAATGCAAATCTTCTCTACGTAAACAGCAGGACCTTCGCAAGGCTGAATCGAGGCACAACATTGGCTTATTCTCACCTTGCAAATCAACGTGCTTGTCGCTCAGCTCCGTCTTAGCCTCGTCCTGGCTGGAAAGCCCAGCGACCATCTCTCATTACCACCCTTAAACCACCAACCGAGCGGACTTGAATGCATCTTTCGAAGAAACAATACAAGTCATGGCGGAAAGCAGCAGCCTCATTGCAGATCCTTTCCCATCACCGGTTCAGGTGGGCTCCCACTCTTGCCCAAAGCTACGCGCTTATAGCGATGGCATTGCAGCGGGGAGTGAACAGATATAGAGATAGAGGTGGGTTGGGGAAGCTGTTGTTTCCGCTGGGTGATGCTATGGAGGAGTATGGAAAGACTAAAAAAGGACACTGCAGTGCCTTGTGCAGGTCATCATCTATGCGCGGTTAAGACAGAGAAAAAGTATACATATAGTTTCCAACAAAGGAAACTTACTGTGATTGGTGTACGGATGACAATCAGAGCCAATAGATCCTGATGGATGGATTTATACCCTGAGAAAACGAGCAGCTGCGACATAGGAGCGGAATAAGGCCAGGCCTGAAAGGAGGATGAGCGGGAGGCTTCAGAGTAGGCGGTCTTTAGATTTATCTGCTTGATGCTGAAATTTACACTCAATTTCTGCCAGATTCATTGTGATTCTTTCTGGACCGCACTCTCGCCAGGGGAACCAATGACAAGGATAAAGGATTTCCTGCCTGGATTGCAAGGAGTGAAAAATCTGATATGTAAACTCCCTCAGCCCGTCGACCGACTCGGTTGAATCGAAAATAATGAGGATCCGACGATAGCCATGTAACCAGTCGCGGATCACGGTCTGGACGTCGAGTGCCCTGGACGACCTCGTTCCTGCCATTCATCAGCTACTGACGCCTTAGCTGTGGCATTTGTTGCTGCTATGCGAAGCGCAAGAGTAAAGAGTAATGGGAGCGCGTGTTGTAGATTCGATGGTCTATCTTCCAGACAGGAAACCTCAATTCGACGAGGGTAAGCATGGACACAAGGACTACAAATAATGGACTAGGAAAATATCCTCAGACTCAGGGGTGATCTACCTTCGTTATCCCGAGCTCCCGCGGAGAACCACAGGAACCTCCCCGCTGGTTAAGCCACAAATGGATACAACCGGACACGCGAGGCACGTATCTCCAGTTAGGCTTTTCCATGAACCTCGTCTTTTCCCAGTCCTTAGGCCTACTCCGTTCCGGTGTCGGTACCGGTGGGGCACTGCCAAATGTGGAAGAGGCAATGTATACGGCATCGTACGAGGTTCATGAGCTATTGGACCTGTGGAGGAATGTCGACCAGGAGTCCTTCTGGACTACGGCTGAAGAGGAAGGAACGATTGGCCCTGACGAGCAGCAGTAAATAGATATTTATGCGTTGCGTAAGAATTAATATCAGTTCTCGTATCTGAGTCTTCCTTCGGGGTATGGAACTGAATTATACACTGCGGTGGATGGATTAACCCAGGGCCATAGAGATGGGGTCCATAATCCGGGACTGGAATGAGGCAGAGTGTATCAAGTGCTGCTATACTTGAGCCCCACTGCACACGAGTCCAAGAGAAATGGCTTCATCTGACCAAAGCCCTCACTGGAACTGCTTCCTGCGCCGAGAAATCTGAATACGCCTGCATCTCATGCGTCCTTTATAGGCCTTGGCAGGAGAGAAGCAAGTGATAGAATACGAGCAATATCCTTCTCATACACCATCGGTGCCCTCATTCCATGGAATCCCGATATACCTCCAAATCAAGAAGCCCAAGCCGCCAAGACGGAGCATACAGGAACCCGAATGCAGATGCGAGTGGGAGGCCTTGGCTCCCTTGGCGCTGGGCACACACACAACCTCGGAGCTTTTTATAGCAGACCTCGAACGGCTTGGCAGCAGGTAATCAAGATGCCAAGTCCAATACGAGGGACGGAGGGGGTCCGCCTCTGCAGGCCAAGCGTCCTGTTCTACTGGCAGGATTCCGCAGGTGAAAGAGATCCTGGGATTCGAAGCGCGATACGAGGTTGCATCGTATTCTGCTCGCTTGTCGTCGGCTTCATCTGGGGATGTTGAAATCAGCAATGGCAATGGCACCGAGGAATGCGAAGTCGTCTCCGTGATGAGGATGAACGCTTCGATCGAGGAGGGCTTCTGCGAGAGACCAAAGGTATATAAACCCTCGACATCCACGAGAATCGAGGAATCAACAGCAACTCAGCAGACCAGCAGACCAGCAAGCAAGCAAGCAAAGAAAGAAAGCAACAAGAAAGCACCACAGCTCCACCATCTTCAAAATGAAGTTCATCGTCGTCGTCAATGCCCTCATGGTGGCTCTCTGCAGCCACCTCGCCCTGGCCTCTACCATCGGCCACCCCTCCCTGATGCCCCGCGAGGATGCCTTGAGCGACAACAATAGCACAGTCGCGACTCCATACGGCAACATCGTGAGCTCCGTCCTCGACGACGGCAGGAAGAAGATGGAGTTCTTCGATGTTGACGGCACCCTCGAAGTGACCGCCATCGAGACCCCGGAAGGAAGTACGTCCTTTGCCCCCTCCACAAGCCCGCAAACGCAAACACAAACTAACAGACACAGCTGCGACGTTCTATGATGTCGAGGGCAAGGAAGTCAACCTGGCGGACGTGGATGACGACGACGAGGACCTGGAGAAGCGCGTGCCCAAGTGGAAGCTCGCGATCAAGTTCGCCAAGCTGATTGCCAAGTATGGCAAGCGGGCCTGGTCCTACATCTACTGCGTTGGCACTGCTCCGTTCTGGAAGTGTGGTGATGAGGTGAGTTACACTTTGCCTGGGGGGTAAAGAAAGTGGCTGATGAGATAGTTCCTTGACTGTGCTACTGCTGGCCGTGCTCCGTGGAACTGCTATGAGGGAGCTATCTGTGTTGGATGGAGCCTTCACAAGCACTGCAAGTAATTGTGTGCATGTCACATAGTGTCCAATGTGGACTTGAATGGTGGCTTGGATGCTAAGAAGAGAAAGTGAGCTTTGGCGGGAGATGAGATGTGCGGGGATGGGTTATCTGTTCCTGATTTTGGCTTTTTGGATTTTGATAAATGGTGAATAGTCGTGTAGAAATTGAATTTGACCTTTGAAATGCTGTTCCGGGTGTCTCTATGCTTCGTCTTGAACTCCCACAGTAGCAGTATGGCAAGCGGGGGAATGTCGGGGGTCATTCCCCCGATTACCCGAGCCATCAACCAGATAAATATCCTCTAAGCCCCTTCTCCGCATCAAATGTTTAGATCCAGGGATTCAATACAACATGATCTCTTCAGATGAACAAAAGGTGCCTCCCCTCTTCTAACCCAACAACGTCATACTAAATGTCCAGACCATAAACTCGCTCCAGTCCAACTGGATCTGGGCCCCAAACTGGATCGATTCCTCTCCGGCCAACACAGCCGGTAAAATCGTCCGATTCACACGTCACATATCTCTCTCTTCGCCCGCTACAAAAGCGCTAGTCCATTGCTCAGCGGATACACGCTACAAGTTCTATGTCAATGGCGTGCGGGCGGCAGTTGGTCCCGCGCGCGGCAGCCCTCTGATCTGGTACTATGACACGGTAGACATCGCACCGTATCTGCGTGTGGGAGACAACGAGATTGTCTTCGTTGTGGTGAGGTATTTCAATGCGTGCAGGGGTGCGATGCCCTTTGAGCGGACCGCCTTTCCGGGGTTGACGGTTGTGGGGACGATTGAGACGCAGACGGAGACGATGGATGTGCAGTCGAGGGAAGGGTGGTTGGTGCAGGTGGATGAGAGTGTCCAGTTCCCGATGGGACTTGTTGATGATATGTTTCTGCATGTAGGTATCTGTACCTTTGGCAGAAGAGTGGTCGAGGCTAATCGGTTAGATTAATGAGCGGATTACTCCGACTGTGTTGGAAGAGCCGGTTACGCCGATGGTGTACGGGATACGGACGTTGAATGGGGATCTGTCGCCATGGCGTCTACGGCCTCGTCAGATCCCCCTGCCTGAGGAGACTTCTGTGGCTGTTGGACCTGTCCGAAAGTGCCATAGTAGCAACCATATCGACGAGTGGACGGGGTTTCTGAACGCAAAGCAGACACTGACACTCCCGGCCAATTCGTCGCATGCGCTTGAAATCCAGGCAGAGGTTCATTCGACTGCGTTCCTGCGGTGGTCCTTCCGAGCTATGCAGGTGTCTCGCATAACCCTCAAGATCACCTATTCGGAAGGGTACGAGCAAGAGCCACGGTCCTACCCGTTCTTCCGCACAAAGGCTGATCGACTAAACGCGGTGAATAGGCGTCTCATTGGGCCGTATGACGAGGTGACCTTTGACTTACCGGCGGGAAAGACCGTCGTCTACGAGCCGTTCTGGTTTCGCACGTTTAGACTGATCCGCCTTGAGATCGCCAGTGGCCCTGCACCGGTTGAGCTCCTGTCATTCGACGCTACCCAGGTCAATTATCCGATGGCAGTCAAGGCTAACTGGCAGGAAGATGGCGACAAGTACAGCGAGAGGATCTGGGAGGTCTCGATCCGCACAATGCGCAACTGCATGTTCGACGGGTACTCCGACTGTCCGTTCTACGAGCAACTCCAGTAAGCCACCACTCTGCAAGTAAAGGCTCAACTAACGTCCTCAGATACTCAGGCGACAGCCGCTCCGTCGGTCTATTCCACTACCTCCTCTCCGGCGACGACCGCCTCATGCGCCAGGCCATCACCAACTTCGCCGCCTCCGTCAGCCCAGAAGGCCTCACCCAGTCCCGATTCCCGTCGCACGTCCCGCAGATTATCGCCGGGTTCTCCCTCTACTGGATCCTCCAAGTCTGCGACCACCACCTCCACTTCGGCGACACAGCCTACGCCCGCTCCTTCCTCCCCCGTATCGACGGCGTCCTTGAGTTCTTCCACGTCCACATCGACGCCCTCGGCCTCGTCAGCAACCTCCCAGAAGTTGTCTGGCAATACGTCGACTGGGTGACAACATGGGGCGCAACAGATACCCACCCAGACAAAGGCGTCCCCACGTCGGGCCGCCAGTCAAACAGACACACCTTCTTCAGCCTCCTATACGCCTACGGCCTTCAACAAGCCGCGCAGCTTCTCCACACCGTGGGCCGACCAGGCCACGCAGATGAGTACACCTCGCGCGCGTGGTCCGTCCTCGCCGCGGTCCGCAAGCACTGCTACGACGGGCGCTTCTTCACGGATTCCACTGCGGATATTGCCGACGCGGGCGCCTACTCGCAGCACTGCCAAGTGTTCGCTGTGCTATCCGGTGCGGTGGCGGAGGGTGACCGCGCGCGTCTGCTGACGGAGAGTTTTGCGGATGCAGGGTTCGCGAAGTGCTCGTATGTGATGCAGTTTTATGCGCTGCGGGCGTTCTCGCTGGCGGGGGATGAGGCGTATGAGGCGTATTGGGGACGGGTGTGGGATCCGTGGCGGCGGATGCTGGAGTGTAATTTGACGACGTGGGAGGAGGATGATGTGCGGCAGCGCTCGGATTGTCATGCTTGGGGGAGTGTGCCGATCTACGAGTACTGTACGGAGTTGGCGGGGGTGAGGATCGATGCGCCTGGGGCGCGGAGGGTGTTGTTCAAGCCGCGGTTGAGGTTGAGTCGGGGCATCTCGGCGATGGTGGCGGTTGGGAGGGACAATGTCGCGACGGTGAGGTGGGAGACGGTGGACAGTGAGAAGATGGTGGAGCTGAGGTTTGAGAGAGCTGTCGATGCGGTTTCTCAGATGCCGGGGGAGAAGCCGGTTGAGCATGGAGTGGTGCAGTCTCTTTGCTTTACTTGGAGAGACCATTAGAGTTCTTATATGTTGCCGCAGAAATAAGAGAATAACGTCACTGTATTCAACCAATCTAAGAATTCTACTGTCTAATCAGGCATCAGGTATGAGACTGGCTACTAAGGTCTAATTCTAAGCGGTTGGATCAGCAATTCACATGCAAGCGTTCCACTCCTCATTCTTCACCTATAGATGAATGGCCACGACTTTAGCCGGCTCAATGAGCTTACCCAGGATGGGTGAAAACTGTCCCCCGCTGGTTGTAACATACAGCACTGAACCATCTTTGTTGCCAGCAACCGCAGTCGATCCGCCAACCGCAATCATAAACTGATTCCCAGCCACCAACCTGACTCTCCCCTTTGGATCAACCTTCACCAGTCCATTATCCGGGTTTGTGGTGATGTACGCCGCCCCATCGCTCCCAACGACAAGATCATCCGGAGTAATGCCACTAGCAATGACCTCAACCGGGCCCGTAGCGGCAGCCACGCTATTCACCGGGACCCTACAGAACAGCATCTGCGTGGTACTCGTGTAGTAGACATACTTCCCGCGGACGTCTATGCCATTCACACCAACAGCATATGGCTGGCCCGCGGCAGGGAGCATCGAGGCATCAGACAGAGCCTGCGCGTATACTCCCGTCCTCACATCCAGCCGCCAGATCACGCCCTTGGCCGAGTCTGTGATGAGAAGGGGGTTCTCGTTAAACTGCACAATGCCATTCAGCATCTCGGCTTCGGGGATCCGTGCCAGAATACTCCCTGATGGTGCGGTGCCCGAGGCATCGAGTTTCCAGATCACGTATGAACCAGGGGTGCTGGGACGGTAGAGATGGAGAAGTTGCCGGCGACCACTGCGTAGGCGTCTGTGTCGATTTCGGTGATGCCCAGCAGACTAGTGGCATTGGGGAAGGTGTAGAATAAGGAACCAGCTTCCGCGGTGTTGGTGTTGGCTGGGTCGATCAGCCATAGTTCAGGAGCGTCAAGGCGCGTCGCGAGGAGGTTTCCGTTAGGTCGGACTGCAAGGTTTTCGAGCCAGGTGCCATTGCGAGTGAACTGGAAGACTGTCGATGTTGACGAAGGGTTGGTTGTTGGAAGCGAAGGCAACGCCAGTGTTGGACTGATCAACGTGGTAATTAGGGCATAGAGCCAAAGAAAGTTTGGATGGGAATACATAGTCAATCAAATGTAGGTACGCTCTTTATGTAGAGTAGTAGAAGCACGAGAGACGGTTCTGGCATGGATAAATGTCTATTCCTGCAGCTATTTATACTTGACTTCTGTCAAGCAGTTTACGTTCTGGTAAAGGATTTACAGAATTCTCTGGAATTTGCATTCGACGATTTTCCTCCGACTCGATTTGCTTTGCTTGCCTCCAGATTCCGCTCTCCTGTCTACCTAGAAGCTCTAGAATGAGCTCGGACTGGTTGGCAACTCCTGCCTCATGCAATGTCAGTATGGCTAAGCTGACATCTGTCTTTCCATTCTTTGTCAGCAAGATTGCATCTATTGAATGGATACAGAGTGAAGAGATTACCAATGAGAAGAGTTGGTTCTGAATCACTTGTTCTTTCATAATCATTGCTAGTCTATTATGTTAGTAGCGCTAATTTCTCACTACTTAGTAGTAATACTATCTAAGTATACCTAACGCACCACAGAGTTCCGAGCTAAGAATCCATCTGTTTCGTGGAGTCTCCAACAATGGACTCAACATTTAAAGCGATACGCTTCGCTCGGAATCCTTAAATGATCAACCGCCTCGGTGGACAAGACACAACTAAAGGGAATACTCCGGTACTCATCGTCATCAGTTGAAATACATGGAAGTGGATGTTCTGTGTGGACACCGAGGGCGATGGTCCGTACTAGAGGCGCTACTACGGCCGTCCATCCTTTGACGTCCAGGACGTAAAGTGAGAGAACAAGAAGGCATCTCATCACCTTTCCCCTGATTCTGTCTGAGCATGTTTCTCATCAGATTGCTCTAGCAGGTATCATCATGGGCATAATGCCAAGCTAGCCCTCTTCAGCCAAGCCGGACCCTTTCTACACGCCTGACAATGATTCTTGGTCAGACTTGGAGGTTGGAACTATCCTAAAGTCTCGGAGGTTACACTTGCCTCACTAATGCTTATAATACCAAGCAAAGCCAAGTATATCAATTATTGTACGTTACCCAGGACGTGGCCAAAGCAACCCGCCTACACAGTTACCATGATAGTCGTCCCCCAGGCGTGGATGACCAATGTCTTCAATGGGGTTCCGGTCCCGGGCTGCCGCGAGAGTGATTTGCAACCGGGCGAGCCAGATGATGAATTACTGGTGGATGGCCCTTTTGGGACCGAGGACGTTGCCCAGACCCCCATATGGAATATCGAACTGTGAGAGAACAACGACCTGTCGGAGTTTATCATGTTGTACTGTAGCGGACGTTCAAGTTGCCTTTATTATTCTCATGTGTAAACTTGGGGTTTTATATACAAGATAGACATCAGACTGATTTCTAATTAATCTGATAGTATAGGGGATAAATTCCATATATGAAGCTCCATTGTTTACGACTGAACTTCATTTCATAATAATTTACTTAGAGCATGATTGCTAGAGGGGTTTGTATTCTGTGATAATAATACCCTATCATGCTGTGATAGTACATTGCAGTTGGATGGCTTGCCTTCCACCTTGGAGATTAGGAGGGTATATGACCAGCATACTATGTAATGATGATACTGTGTACTTGGCAGATTGATCTAGACTATGAGTAAAGCAGTATTGCAGAGTTAAAAAGCTTACTATAACTCTCTCTTTCTTTTAGTCATGAGTACTAGATGAACTTTGTAAAAAGAGTTTATACTAGTCAGCTACCGCATGCAGCAGATGGAATACATCATCTGCTAGATACAGTATATGCAGATGCTTAACCCTGGAACACCATAATAAATTATGGCATAGATGAGCCCATTATGATGTACAGTACTATGCTCAACAAGCATAAATTACAGCTCTTTCTTCTCTTCATGAAATCGACTTTGCAATTCAGCAACAACAATATTTAAGCCACCAGCAACATTATTACCTAAATACATCTCTACAAATCACGGTATCTTCTTTCATCTTCCGTCTTCATTCAGATTTATTAGGCTCTTTCTAATAATTGATATAGATGGCTGAAAATACCGCTCGTGGGCAACTTGTCTGTGATAATAATAGGAATCTTAGGGGAAACTATATCCTGCCTGATGGTACCCCGAGGTCCTTTACTGGACGGCTTTACTCTGCTGTTCCAGCATTCCGTGTGTCCAACAGCACACTTCAATACCAAAACCCTCCAACCGGTACAGAATATATTATGCCAGAATCAGCAGCTGGTCCATACGAGGTAAAGGTCCAATTGAACAATGGTGAGGTTCTTAGTGGAAATGTTGACCCACCATTTGATATGCGTTATGATATTCAGGGAGAGGGAACTTGGTCTAACATAGTTTAACTGTACATGTAATTACCATGGTATGGATGCTGTTCAACACAGCTGACTTGAAGGGAAGAGTTAATAGTATGAGCACTGCTTCCCAAGCAGATGCAAAGTTTTTAACTTCTACTTACATGCAATGTACATTTTATGTAGTCGACAACACTATTACAGCTCAATGACAATTGAGCTGATACTGAAAATGGCTCCGGGCTGGTAAAGGAGGCAGGCTTGCCCAGCGCCTCAACCTAAGTGGGTTGAACAGTTTTAAGCTGCTGCTAAGCAACATCTGAGGGAAGAAAATTGCTGTCCGTCCCCATTGTGGAAGGTACCATTTGAAGTACCTGGGGGAGCCGGAACTGATACACTGCTCATTCTGCCATTCTCGATGGAAATGGCCAATTTGAGGAGCATTTCGGAATGATGGCTAGTCCGGAATGGGTTGAAGAAGACATTGTGAAAGGAATATTTATTGCCGAAAACCTTGGCCATGCCCCTAACATCTTGTGAGACTGAGAAGACAGTATACTCCACTTACGGGCGTGAAACATAATCAATTAGTGCAGGATGGTTTGACTAGAGCAGAGCTCCGATATGAGAGGAATCAAAAAGAGTAAGTCTACCGAGTAAGAAATCTCAGTCTGTGTCTGTCGCACGCCATCTTCGGAGGCAGTATATACTTCAGCATAGCCAGGTTCTGACCCATACATCAAAGGTTCACAACGGCTTTCCAGGGTCTGATTCGGATAATACATTCAATTAAGACATGCTTTCGGATTGTGTTCAGTACAAGCATGAACAAAAGCATGGGAATATCGGAAAATAGGCGTCTTGGTTCGAGGGCCAAGTAACAGCCAGGCTTGCAAGCCCAGAGCATCGAAAGGCCCAGATAGATGCCCCTTAGCTTCTTTCACAAACGTGAAATTATCGTCCAGGGATGTTCAACATGGCTCAGAGTCAAGCGTCCAGTCTATTAGTCTCCTCTCCTCTTTTTCCTTCATCTTCTTCTGCACAATGTCTTCTATCTCTTGCCTCTCTTCCGCAGTCAGTAATTGGAGACGATCGTCGAGGGCCCCCTCGCCAAAGAATCTTCTATCAATCTTCGCCCAATATATCATGTCGAAAGCCCAACTTCTCCTGGCTGCATAGTTAACCCAGAAATCTCCGCTCTCCCAGCTGTCCCTCATATATGTCGAGAGACGGTGTTCTTCGGTCAACAGTCCACGCTCGATTGCCACTTTCTCTCTCTCTTCCAGGACCCTTAGAAAGGTCTCCAGGCGTGTCTCATAAACCTTTGTCCAGTCATCCAACCCTTCCGGCCAGTATTCGGGCAGTTCCAGCAGAAGCCAGAACGGTGCGCTGTAGGCGAATTCAAGTGGTGCTGCATAGGTATATTCCCAATCTATTGCCCCAGCGACTTTGAACTCTGCATTGGTCAGAACATTTGCAGGGCGAAAGTCATCGCAGAATAACTTGAACGGGCCTCTGTCGTTGTACTTGCAGAACCGGCCCTCCCTTGCAAGTTTCCGGAATAGGAACCTTGCGATACACTTTGTTCTGCAGTCCTCTGGTGAGTCGACGGCATCGTTACGCTGAGTAACCAGGTGTGCCATGTGCATATCAGCAAGGGCCCGGTAGTAGGATGACGATGTCGTAAAAGGACCGTCGGGGAGAAGATGGTGGGGAAAGTTTCCCACTTGGACGAGTTCATTCATGTTTAACGTCAATGGACGGTGTTTCACAACCCACAGGTCATCAAAGTCATCATCCTCGTTTGCTCTGGCTATACAGCCGATTTCGGTGAACGTGTGCTTCGACAGCTGAAGCGTGATATCGGCCATTTGACCGTAAGCAAACACTAGCCGTTCCTCCGAGATCTGGGGATCCAGAATTGGTCGTTCATCGTCTGGGATTCCTGGTGTATTGAGCGCGTCAACGAGGTCGTATTCGTGGTCGATATACTCCATGATAAGGAACGGCCCTAGTTCATCTGGACTCTCCTTGGCCATGCCATAGTGAAGAATATGGGGCACTGGGATAGACGTATGGAACTCGAGAAAACGCATCACGGACACTTCTCGTTGGATTTTTTCTTCCGGAAACATCGACCTGCCATAGCAAGGGATTCGCATAACAGCTGAACCGCCATCGACAAACTTCAAACGCACCCAGACATTAAAAGCGCCTCGGCCAGGTGTAAGAAGGGTGTCAGGAACACCGCCTCTCCATTTATCGATCAGGTTTCCTACGGCGATTAGATTTTCCCGTTTCAGCAGCTTCTCCTTTTTCCAGGTATCGAAACGCTTGTCACTTTGCTCCCATGCTACATCGTCGAAATCCATACACTTTTCGGTAAGAATGGGGGACGACATGATAACAAAGCAGTGAGGGGATGCAAGAGATGACAAGTTGTCCGATCTGGTGGGAAAATGGGAAGGCAGTCGCAGCAGAGATGCTAATTTAAAGCCTGTTTACCTTCCTGGCTGTATGGGGGAGGAGAGGGCGCCAAACTGACCAGTCAGATTATAGAACCGCAAATGTCCTTAGAGAGGCGGTGAAATTTCACGTGATAGAAAACAGCGTAGACTTTTGACTTGATTGGCTGTCCCGCGATGGGGAGCCGCTGCATAGCCGCAGCATATGTACCTATATTTAAAAGTAGCTCAAGCGGCAACCAACACAGAGAAGGGCCAATAATACTTGGAGTACAGAAAAGACATCTATTAAAAGGCTTCGCAGACAACTACTTTAGTAAAGCACATAATGTTCTAGTGTTCATTAGCAACATGGTATTGGTTGTGTGATTGCTTCATGTTTAGGCATATGCTTGAGTTACAGATACAAGTGACCTTCTATTGGATACTTTAGCATTCTAGTTTTGATTAAGCGCCAACTGGTACAGTTGCCAGCATGCCAAATCCAGGTAGCTTTTAGAACTGATGACAGGGACTCATAGAATATTCCGCTTTGATTCGATGCCATATTCTAGGGCACAGTGATCCGCTGGATGGTGTGACAGGCAGAGGTGAATACTAGGGACGCTATAAAACAGATGATCCTCTCACTCAAACAACACAATCATAATCATCAGTTATCTCTTTTTTGAACTGTGGGTTATCCATCATCCTATGAAGCCATTTTTCTCATCCTCTTAACCAAAGCCTCGAAACATAAGGTATCTAGGGTCTATAAGGAGCTTTCCGCGCCAATCCAACTATACTTCTTCTTCTCCACATATCCCTTCCGTTGTGGTGAGAGTTCCCGCCAAACTCGCTTTTCTGAATCCTTTTCCTAAGTGAATTTGAGAAACTACTAGAAATTCAATCCGACATCACCGGCCCGGAACCCTGACGTTATGTCCCGCGAGGAAACCAGGTTCAATCTGGATATCTCCAGCGACACGGCGAAAGAAGCCAGGCAGCGCGGAAGAACTTCCCAGAAATCCCGTGGAATACATCCCAGTAGCGGAAACCTTGATGAGATGAAGCTTGCTGGCCCCGCTGAGGAGGAGCTTATGATCAATGCGGGCAGGGAATCTCAGAAGAAAAAGGAGCAGAACCGAAAGTGAGAGCTCCGAGTGTGGCTGAGCGGAGCTCGGCTCAGATTCGGGCTACTCAACGACTTGAAGGCTTGGGAGGATAGCAGAAGTGTTCTCTTTGTGTTTCTTGTTAATGCTTAGTGGAATTTATTGTTAGTCGTCCAATGTGACTGAAATATCACTAACCAGTGCATAACTACAATATACCTCAACTAAGGTTTCTAAGATGCCTATTTTAGTGCACAGGGGCAGGAGTGTTCTGTATCTAACTTTCGTTATATATATAGTTGCTCCTCAGGTTAAAAGAACCAACGCTATCGCTAGGGCCCTTGCAAAATGCAAAGGAGTATGCCCTTTTCTATCTACCACAGACAACTACGCCCCTTGGCTTGCACTTATAGTACTAGCGGTTTAGCAACTCTAATATCTTTGCTTAATTATTACCTCTCTCTTTACCACTTTACCTGCAGTCAACCTTTCCAGAGTCTGAACTTTGGTGATTGGCAAGGCGTGAGCGAGGGTACCTACTCATCGCCAGTTATCAGTTATCCAATCAGAGTTAGACACCCTGCAGATAATAAAAACAAGCATCCTATTGAATTATAATACCACTAGGCCAAAAGGGTGTCCGGACATGGTCCTCAATTCATCAGTCTAGGGTCTTATATCCATAGTCATAGTGGTATTATATTTTAACACATCCCACCCTGTGAACCTCTTCTCTTTCCTGCCTCTTGCACTTCCGTACTTTCTCTAATACCACCCGGCTTACAATGAAATTATCGTTAATCCCCCGCTGCTTCCTGCCAGATTTTACATGGGCAGACCGCATCTCACCCGTCATTACTGACCAAATACCTGCAACTCCACGCCCAACGCATCCACTGCTACGCCGATTCTGGGGCATCGTCCATAAATATCTTAGACGATTTTCTCGATCTTATTGCAGCTGGGTCGGGGCTACCTACAACAACCAAATTGCTCAGCTTCCATTTGGGCTGATCCTGAAGTGGTCCGATGGTACTCGGATAGAGGAAGTGTTGACCATGCAGGTCACCAGAAGAGCGGGTTTTCCAGTTCCCAGGGTCATCTGCTATGGGGAACACCCAGATACCGCGCATGCACCAGTATCAATTCTTATGACTCGCGTCCCTGGCGATGAGCTTGGCCGAGTATACAAAACGCTTAGCGAGACGGACCGGAACTCGATCCTACAGCAATTAAAGGGCTATCTAGAGGCGATGCGGAGATGGCGAAACCCCTGGGGCGGTAACAGAATGTGCTCTCTCTTAGGCACTGCAGTCAGGAGTGTCCGCATACCCAATCATCTCGCTGGTCCATTTGAGACGGAACAGGAGTTCAACGAGTATCTTCTGAGCCCGGCTTGGGCGGGTGGTTTCCAATCAGAATCGGAGTACAAGAATGCACTCGATCGCGCAAAGAAAATGGGGGAGATGTCTCACCGCATTGTTTTTACGCACGGCGACCTGGCGCACCATAATATCATGGTACAGGGCGGGCGGATCACTGGATTTCTGGACTGGGAGGCCGCAGGCTGGTACCCTGATTATTGGGATTTTACCACGCCTTTGAGGTTTGCTACACCTGATTCGTGGTGGTATGGCTTCCTGATGGAACTGGGGGGAGCCTCGTACTTGGCCGAGTTGGATTGTGAACGCGCATTGACGTCTTTGACAAGCGCCTCCTATTACTGGTGATCTATAACTAGTTCATGATGATGTGTACTGGCCCCTCGTAGGCCCGTGCGATGTATGTAGTGCTTGATAAAAAGGCAAGATCAACTCTTCCGGGCTAAAGGAACATTGCCAGTTTAACTTGCCAGTTCGTCTTGCCCCTTCAACATGCTCATTAATTCCATGAATGATGAGGTCTATGAAGTTTCTGCTTATGGCATATCCGCTGTAACAATAAATGCGTCCAACTGTTAGCCAGCCCTGCCACAAGTATCTTATAGTTAGCGATTAGCCGTTTTCAATGAGACAATAGAGAGAATACCTTGTCATTCACAATCCGCACAATGAAGAGGCTGCTATGGGCCTTGGCTGATCATTGTTGTGAGCACCCATCGCATTGGCATTACCCCAGTTCTTAACTTCATTCTCCAGCGCTACTAAGCTGTCACATTTCAGGATGACCTTTCCGTCAATGGGCTTCTGGAGAAGAGCCAGAACGCGTAGCAACCAAACACGACAGGTGATGGCTAGAGTGTTTAACTGGCTGTCGTATGTTGTTATGGTCCGGTCCAAGTGTCCCTCCCATCCTGCAGGGACATCGGCGATCCTGAAAAGACCCACGAGGAGAAATGATTTGAGAACTCCCGCAGTATGCCCGTGATCGGGGATCCAACCACTGCCTTGCTGCTTGACATGGTATTTTGTGCCACCGCTGTCAGGATGACGGTGAAAGTAGAGGGCCCAGTGGAAATCGTTTGGAATTGGAGGACTATTCCTTATAAATAGAATAATATAGAGCCCGTTGACCTTGAGGTCCGACAGAGACATGGCTGGATGCGGATTGCGATAACAAATAATAATAACAATAAAAGTAATTGCCCTTTGCAAGTCGCTTCTGATATTACCGAGCACTTGCTTGAGATACCACTCCCACTTTATAGGTTGGGCTCATTGCGCTCCCCTTGCTGACTCCGGGCCTCGTGAGCGACAAGGAGCGGTTTCCCTAAATTATATCCCATATGTATGGTATCCAATGGCTTTAGCCAAGCGTATAAACTTTGGGCTGCGCCTAGGTTACAACGCCGTTCCAGCGCTTCATGTGTGAGGAGGTCAGGTCAGACAATTGACATGTTCAGCCCAACCTTTCCATATGGAGCGCTAATCTGAAACGCGACCATGAGGGCACGATATTTGCATCATTGCTTGTATGCCTCTCCCAATCACTATCAAGCAAATGAGGTAAACTCTTTTGCCGCCGGCGAGGGCTGTGCTTTTGATATTGGAACAAGTCGGTTACGCTTGTCGGGATCCCGTTCCTTGTCCCAGCACCTAAACGCGCTTCTTTTTCCAATGGCTCTTTTCCAACCTATCAATACCCCCCTTGAAGAATGAATGCGCCGGCGTTGTTAGTGGTCCTCCAGCAATCTGAACCAGATATAATACTGAGCATACAAACAGCGATTGGCAAAACATCTAACCCAGCAAAGAAAGGTTTCCGGCTTCTCCAATCGAACGCCATACCCTGATGAGGCTTACGTCCTTGGATTATCCCCTATCCCACAGTCAGTTGCTGGGAGTCTGGCTGCGGGTTGCATCGTCCTCCTACTTTGCGGATCGGGTGGATTGGATATATGGGTTACCAGTCGAAACCCGGGTTAGAATAAAGGAAGCTTCTGCATTATATAGAGTTCTTATGAAACATAAGAAGAAGAGTCTCCGAGAGAGTTAGAAAGTGACCTTAAGCTCGAAGAGACAGGCTACATATAGCGAAGCCCCAAGCCGTAATCTAACGGGGAAATACACAATCTCCACCAGGAGACATCGATGCACTTGGAGTCTGACCAGCAATAGGCGAGGAGAGCACAAGAACGAGACGGACGAAATAATCAAGAATGCCTTTTGACAGGGAACATTAGCATCGGCAAAGCATGCATATATCCCCAGGTCTACCTCTGACGTCCAGTGACCTATTACTGCGACGAGCTAGGAGATAATATACATGGGCTCTTAGGTGAAGAGGAAGAATGATTAATTTGTCGCTTTAGCCCTATTCCATTACAGTATACCGCTGCAGAAGCGATCTGGCATATCCATTTGTATCAGTACATCACCACATCCAGTAAGCACTCCAGGACTATTAAAGCACCGTATCAACCGTCACTAGTGGACGCATGAAAGCATCCTCTCAAAAGGTATATAAACTGGTATATTCGTCAGACTGCAGCTTACAGGAAACTTTTAACTGCACTAACACTCGTCCAGGTTCTTCCACCTATCTCCTATGCAGTCCTTTTCTCGTCCACGTGTGTCATACTGTAGAGAATCTGCAGAAGTGGTATGGGGAAATCTGACTGTCAAACTCTCTGGACGAATTCTCCTTCATCGTCCTCAATGGAAACCGAAATAACCGAGTCCAGCTGGGATAGAGCATGCATCAGACTATCTGGACCTCTAGAGCCATCTACCGTCAGATGGATGTCAAAGATCCGCTCGAGCCTCTCAATATGTGCCGCAGGTGTCTTTGGTGTCCTAGGAAAATTTGAAATCGACGGATGTCTGTCGTCTGCCGCAGCCCCGTTACTGCCGGCTTGATTAACAAGCACCTCTTCMAGTCGGGTTATCACCCGTATGTGAAACCCTGCCTCCATCATATTTATGAGCAGGGTTTGCAACCCATCAGCCCCGGTCCGGTAGCGGATCACAGCCGAGATCTCCATGGTATCCGTCCGCTCGAGGTATTGCCGCAGAACATGCATCACGTTTGGATAGACGAGTACAGCGACGAAATACAACGCGGTGGAAACGCTTGCTAATCTGAGCAGTCCAGCGCCGCAAGCAGCCCCAACCGCTGCACTCAGCCAAACACCGGCGGCAGTCGTCAGACCTCGGATCTCGTTGCGCTGTTTGAAGATGATCCCTCCCCCTATGAACCCAATCCCGGACACGATCTGGGCTGCGATCCGGCTGGGATCCAGCACCACCAGCCCTTTATCCAGGACATCAAATGACCCCAGTTTCGAGATCAGCATGAACAAGGCAGCGCCTATCCCGACCAGTGTATTCGTGCGCAGCCCCGCGCTTTTGTGTTTCCATTCTCGTTCAATTCCGATTATGGACGACAGTCCCGTGGCTACCAGTAACTGTCCCACCTGTGTCCATGCCTGCTGGTCGCCTTGATCAAAGGGGTAACTCATATTCGAACTGTGGTTACATATCCGTCAATCTTTCGTTTCTCCAAGTTAGGAACGATAATCAAGGTTTGCAGGCGGTACTGACATTACCTTAGTGAAAGACAGTGTGTTCTTCAAGCTGTCTCTTGTGCCGTTGCTGGGATTTATGTGTGTCCGGAGGCAAACCCAATATCACCGCAATATGAATTAGCCACCCTGATGTAACCCAAGTACTGTCTTCGTCGTCCACTCAAACTCTGGCCGGGGAAGCCAGAAGTCTTTAATATATAGTTGTTGAAGCTGCAAGGCTCCGTTCGGACTCTGAGCGCATTACGTCAGAATTGTATGGTGCTCGGGAGCGCTCCAGAAAACGAACCACAGTCATTTAAGATCCTCGGTTTGTTCCATATTTGCGCTCGTAACGACGTCATGTGAAAATACAATGGCCGGATGAGAGGACCCGGGTATGTGAAAAGGCGTCCCTGCGGCTTGTCATCTTCTCGCAGTTTCAGCTCACCACAATTTCAAATCTGATCTTATTTCTTGAGGAATCGGCCCAACGAGGGCTTTGGCAGCTCAAGCTCTGTTAGCTAGAACCTTTGAAATAGGCTCGTTAGGCTCCGGAACCACTAAATAGAGCTCGGAGGCTTGTCTAGAGCTCCACTACAAGTGGGACATAGTCGGGCATAGTTAAGAGTTTATTAGCTCATAAGTATAACAAATACTGAGACACTAAGGTCTTGCTATAGCCAACAATGCATGTTCCTCGGATAAATTATATATAAGTGAAAGATGTCCAGGAGCCAAATCGCGAAGACAATGCCTAGCCCCAAACGGTGTACACGGGTACTGGCCAAAGAAATCTGTATTATTAAGTAACTAGCAGAGCAGTCAGGAAGAAATATCACTATATAAGGCTGATCAGTTCAAAGAAACCGACCGTCCGCCTCAAATCCTCGCGAGACGACCAGCGGATTCGCGGATATGGTCTCTAACATTATGAGTTCAAGTCACAAAATATACATATGAAGAAGACAGTTACCTAAGGTGCCGTTGCACAGGTATCACCATTTGGAGGCTGAATGCAACCCAAATAGCAGAAAGTACTTAGTTGCAGGCCACCGTTGGAATCTTTGCATTTGAAGAGCGCATCGTCCGGTTTAACAAGGGCATCCAGGTTGCCCATGATGACAACCGACATGAGCTCCTGAGTTGAGTATCCTTCGATTGCAGATTTAGCAAGAGGATCAGACAGCTAGTCTTCCGATTCAGCAGGTCTGTGTCTGTACGTACCATGATACTGCTCCAGAGTTTTGCCACAGTATAGCAGGCCCTCTTTGCATGCATTCGTGAAGGACAGGGCACCAGGAAGTAAGCTAGCGCAAGCGAGAAGAGTGACGGGCAGCTTCATGGTGCGGTGGAGTAAATAGTAGCCTATGACCTGGAATAGTACGAAAATCGAGTGAGACATGAAGACTGGGCTTAGTCCACTGGCTCTTATACTCCTTAGTCTTGGGGCCCCAGAAACGGTACTATCCGCAAGGGATGCATTCCAGAGCGGAGCCAACAATGTCTTGTTTGCGAATGGGCCAGTGAAGTTACACGGAATGTTCCGAGACACGAGAATGCTACTCCTGTTAACATCCAAAAGAAACAGCTGGTTGTACTGTGGGGACTGGGGCATACAATGGTCAATTCAAATAACCCAACCACCTTCATGCGCTCGCAACTTTGGCTCTTACTACTTCTATTACATCCCACGATTCACATAAGGAGACTGAAGTGGTCTCACCGAAAGCCGGAGCGTTGTCGAAACATAATAATGTCTCAATTCTTCGGACGGCCTTACCGTGAAGCATTTGGCAGGCTTTGCTGGCTCATCGACCCGGCCGTCTCCCTGAGTCATTCAGTCATAATGCTCGAATCTCGATCCGTATCATGTTTCCAGACAGCACTTTGTCGATTAGCCCGGTACCTGTCATAAAATTCCCGCACCCTTGGGACATCCCTTGAGCTGCTCGAAGGTGTTCGAAGCGTCTAGACCAGATGGTTATCTCAACAGGGTCGCCAGGCTCACGAGAAGAAATCACAAAATCGAATGCTTCTGTCTAGATAACGCTTAAGCGGAGGTCATCTGATTCTTCTAATGGATGAAAATAGAAGGTCTCTTTGATAGATTGCAGTGTAGCGAACTCTGCACTAGTACCACCAAGTCAGCTATAACTCTTTACTATTACACCTTCTTTTCACTTATCCAGCATGAGGTCGCTACCTGGCACATTCAGAACTTCAATTAAAGAAGGGGGTTGATGGTGGCAGTTCAAGAATGAGACAGAATACATGTTAGGATTCCTCCCCACATACTGTATCAGGCGACCCAGTAGCCTTATCTTTCTACATTATTATATCATGACACTCTCAGGTCTACTAAACAGGGATAGCATATATGCAACTGAGGCTAGGATGGACTTCTTGGTTGCAAATCTATATTCCCTCAGGACTTCCAGGGCAAACCCCGACATACCAAGTTAAGCCTTATTACGGGTTTCGATTAGATATTTCAGCCTGGATAGACTGAATTTTATCTTAATACTCCGGGAATTTCTAACGATATTCCTTACTTTTCTGTCTAATAAGCAAAACAGGCTGGAATCGTAGCCTGGGCCCAGTATGGGCTCCTACCCCTAGCTCCAGGCCCAACTCATAGCAGCTTTAGACTACAATGGATACGTTCTTCAGGCTAGTCACTTAAGATAGTATATGAGTACATACATATGTTACAAAACAGCAGAATATATCCACAATCCTTTATTACTATCGTTTACCATATAATTCGATAGCTGAGAGTGTATAAGAGGTGTAAGCCAGCCTTGTCCTTTGCACTAGCCATGGTTCGAGGATTTGGCCTGAAATGCCAATGATCAGGAGCAGGAAATAACGAATGCAGCCAGAGAGTTTGCTGAAGCAGCTGACCCTGCATTAGCCTAACCAGACCATGCTCGGTGCCTTGTATGGTCAGTCGACGGAGGAACTGCCGGGATAGTGTTCCTTGTGCCATGCTGCCGCCTCATTCCCTGCTATACGTCCAAACACCACGCACTCCAGGAGGGACGACCCTCCCAGGCGGTTCTGGCCATGGACACCGCCGGTCACTTCCCCTGCAGCCCACAGCCCTTCTATCGGGGTCCCTTTTGCCCCTATCACCCTGCTATGCTCATCAATCACCACTCCTCCCATCGTAAAATGAATGACAGGCGTCACCTGTCCGGTATAAACCACGTGCTCCGGCATTACTTCAGTCAATTTCCAATGGCCAAAGGATTTACGACCGAATGGATCCTTTTTCTGGCCGGACACAACATCCCCATACTCCTGGAGGGTCTTCACCGCGGTCAATCCAAGCTCCCCGACTGTCATCTTCTGCATGAGCCCCTTCCCGACGTAAAAATCCATATGCGAGCCCGCGGCCGCTGCGGCACTTTCATCAAGTATAAGGGTCACATCCCACTGGCGCGTAGACGTCTCCATCCGACAGGTCGACTGCAGAATCGCGTCAACGACATGTTGACGGGTCTCCAGCTCATTCACGAACCGGCTTCCATCGCCATTGAGTAGAATTCCGCCCTCACCGCGGAGCATCTCCGCCGCCAGGATCTTGACCAGTGCAGCCGGATCCTTGGGGTCCACGAACCCAGTCGGATGAACCTGCACGCAGTCCATATCCACGACTGACGCACCCACCGCCTCGAGAATCGGCTGCGTGCCTTCCCTCTTCTCATTCGTCGACGGGAAATTAGCCAGATCAGGCCGATACCGCGCTAGCATACCCCTGGAATCACCCGCAAACCCGCCGGTAGCAAAAATTACTGGTCCATTGAGCGTGTGCTTCTCCGTCTGCCCCTTGCCCTTCTGTCCACCTTCACCCTCGACAGTCACATACTCCACCCCCTTAACGCACCCCCCCTCCTTTACCACCCGCGTAACTCTAGCCCCGCTCCGCAGGCTAAACAGCTCCTCCCCCTTCAACTGCCCCAGCAACGCCCCCACAATCGAAAAACCGGGCGGATCCCGCCCCGCCCCCCGGTGCGTCCGCGGGAAGCTATGCCCCCCCAACTGCGCAACTCTACTCAGGTCAACCCCCTTCTGATCAACAAGCCAGTGCACCGCTTCCGCGGAGCGATCCGCAAGCGTGGAAATAAGCTTCTCTCTCCGGGTGCACTCGTCACCACTTGCCTGGTTGAATGCGTCACCGGCGGACTTGAGCGTGTCTTGGAAGAAGATATCCGCCTTGTCGTCGTTGTCTTGGAACCTTGTTCCGGCGCCATTGATCCCCGACGAGGCTTTGATGGAGTTGCCGCCTGGTTTGGGGGCGCGGTCGAGCATCTGGACCGGGATGTGGTGTGATATGAGGGTGCTGGCGGCGGAGAGGCCGGCTAGGCCGGAGCCGACGATTATTACCGGGGGTGGAGTTGCCATCTTTAGCATTTATTTCAGTGGATTGAGTTTGTGTTTGTTTGGGAGTGTGTACGTATATGAATAAGTATAGGTACGGAGGGTGAGATCAGGCAATGGTGGGCTGATCGGTATCCGACGATTCCATGACGCTGACATCACGCGGCATAATTTTATGCTGCTATCAGCCTACTTCACCACCTACCCTGAAACGCTAACATGGAGAGACATCCAGCGGAAGAGAATTATGGAATTCTTCTTGCTAGTATGATTTCTGCCGACTGGATTATGTGCCTTTCGAGGTTCGGAATACTGAACAATTGGACCCCAGGTTTCTGTCATATATGGCAGAAGCTGACTGCTAGGAGCACTGTGAAAGTCAACAGTCTCCCTTCAAGCACAAGGGAGCAGTATGAGACCTCAGATATAGGTCATGGATTGAACGACGATTATATTGGACGGTCACAGCCACTAACTGGACGTATGCGTCGCTTCGACATCCCACGAGCTAAATAATTATCGCCGGGACCCCAACGGCTATGACCTGATAGACATGCGAGTATGGTAGATAGCTGCGGGTCTTCACCTCCCAAACACATATCTGTCAACTTCGGTGTCTTCTGTTAGTTTGCACTGATGAACGCACTGCGCTGCAGCTCATGACTCGGCGGACAGTGATAGACACATGGAATGTCACAGGTGTCAATTAACCACGGCAGAATTGGATGGTAAACTTCCACTCCGTCTGCCGAAGAAAACAGTGTGATGTCAATATCATGATTCGGGGATATACTGGACTACTCCGGGTCCAGGCTTGATATTATCAGCCGAGTCATTGGACTTTGCTTGGTTATTGAGTCGGTACATATCAACCCGATAGGTCAAAATTTCACAAATGTCCCCATACTCCACTTCTTCTTTGGGCGAGTACCTCTCCTAGGCGTGCCCACAATGGCTAAATCCGCGAGGACCAGTCTCATAGCGCAGAAGCTTTCAAGAATTAAATTAAACTCTCCCATTCGAGGCTAATTACCCCGCGCGCAGACACCCCACAGGAGCCAAACGCAAGCGAATTAGCCTTCAGTCGGGGAACTCGGAAGGAAGCCGGCCCATCTCCACCGGACAACGGGGTATTTAGCCTACCCCTCGTCCGGACTGTAGGGCAAGCTCACTGACACCCAGACCAGCAACAGAATGGAAGCCGAGGCATCGGTGCAAGACGATCGCCCTGCCTGTCGCGCATGTCGCAAGCGGAAACTCCGCTGCTCGCGCGAAGTCCCGCTCTGTGCGCATTGTCGGAGGATTGGTAGTTCCCTATCCCTATCCTCATTGGAAGCTCACGTGCTAAGGGGTATAGGGACGACGTGCGTGTATGATGGGGAGCGAGAGAAACCGGGTCTTAAGGCTGGAGCGGTGGAGGCGTTGAGGAGACGGGTTGGTAGGTAATTTCTTGGTCTGTAGGTTCCATCTGACGGCGGGTAGAGGCGCTGGAGGATGCCGTGTTCCACCAGGAACGACCTGAAGAGCATAGACCAGTGTCTGATAGTAATGCGGTGGCTACTGCACTGCGAGAGGGAATGGAGCTGCTGCTCGGACAGCTGCAGCAGCAACAACCTCATACCCGCAAACGACCATGCGAGGACTTGGTGTCTGATGTGCCGCGCTCACCATCTAACAAACGGAGACGGTTCGATGGTACCCTAATTGAGCCTGATGAGTTCTCCGATCTTTTCTCAAGTCTACCTCCGCCAGCCGTCCTAGAGGCCGTGGTCGATGCATATTTCGCTCTTGTACAACCCTGGATCCCGATCTTCCACGAAAAGAGATTCCGGCGGCGGCTAAGGAGCCCGGACAGGTCTCGCCTGGAGGTTGTGCTGCATGCGATGGTGGTTGCGATGCTCAAGCACGTCGATCAATCTGTGCTTCCGGCGGATCTGAAAGATATCGAAGCTGTGTGTGAACGGTCCCGGAAGATCGTCGTGCTGACAGCAATGGATGATCTTTACGTGGAGAATTTGCAGGCATTGATTATCATCTGCTTTGAGGATGTATGCTTTATTCCCTATACTACTTGCACAAACTGACGGTGTAGATTGGATCCGGGAGGGTCTCTCGAGCATGGCCGATTGTCGGGTCCTTGACGAGGACGGTCGAGTACCTCCAACTGAGTGTCGAGTCAGAGAACCACGATACAGGACGGGTCTTGCAGCCTCGACCATCCCTTCCGGTGGCTGCAGACTGGGTGGAGGAGGAAGAACGACGGCGGGTTTTCTGGACTGTTTTCAACTTAGACAGGTATGTCAATATTTTTCATGGCGTATCATTACTAACATCACAGATTCTGCTCGGTGACTACAGGGTACGTCTCCTTGACTGCAAAAGAACTCCGCTGAGAAATACAGATGGAACACGAGCCTCACCTCCAACGACGTCCACCGCCGCCTCCCCGCCGACGGCGGCCTCTGGCACAACGAGGAACCCGTCACAACCCCCTTCTTCGGCATCTGGGACCGCTCCGCCGGCAAGATCGGCACCCTCATTGCCTTCCTACCTACAGACAAGCCGTCGCCCACCGCACAAGTCGACATGTCAACCGTAGGCGCCTTCGCCTACCGCGTCGAAGCCACCGAGTCGCTAAGCCGAGTAACGACCTTCTTCCTGCAGCAGCGGATCAACCACCGCGACCGCCAGGAGATGGGAAGCTGGCTGATGCGGTTCAAGGAGCTGGATCTGCGGCTGGTCAGCTGGAAGATGTTCCTGCCGCAGAAATGGAAGGACACGAATATCTCGCGTCAGCCAACGGTCGTGACGATGGATCCGAACCTGACGCTGGCGCATATCACGCACAACACGTCCATGATCCTGCTGCATCAGCGGATTGCGTATCCGCCGCCAGAATGGTTGGAGGTGGTGAAGTTGCCGACTCTGTCCAGCGCGGAGACGTGCGAGGCGGCGGCGGCGGAGACGGCGAATATCACCGAGAAGTACCTGGGGAATTGTCCGCGGGAGGGCGTCGTGGATAGTCAGTTTGCGTTTTGCGTGTTTGTCAGTGCGAGGGTTTTACTTGGTGGGTTGCCTTCCTCGGAGATTCCGCTACTGCTAACGAACGGATAGTACATTGGAGATACTATGGCACGCCCCTGTCGTCAGATTACTGGACACTGATGAAATGCCTCGATGCCATGGCGACGCGCTGGTCCGGCCGCGTACAGGCGAGTCGTCAGAACTCGGCGGCTAGGTATTTCGGCCAGCTCAACGCCATCCACCGGGCGTGCCAAAGCGACGAGAACTTTAAGCTGGATGTTCTGGGCTACTCCAACGAGATTGAATGGACGGGGGATACCCAGCAAACAGTACCAGAAGCAGTACCTGAAAGCACAGCTGGACTGTCTCGGGTCGCCTTTACTCCAGATCTACCGCCGATGCTGCAGTCTAGTCCGGCAAGAATGAGCTACAACACAGGCAGCCCGGATGAATTGACGACAGTCACATCAATTCTGCTGGATCAGCAGTATTCGGAGATGGACCGGATTATCAGTCTAAACAATGCGTATTTCGCATCAGATGTAGCCTATAGTACATGACAAGCAAATCGTCCGAGATTTACCCCGAGCCCCGATAGATATATCGCCCCTCTTTGGCAAAGACGTAATCCTTAAATAAATATAAAATGTAATCCTTAAACATACTAAGTCTAAAGACACAAACAACGATATGCCTCCCCTCCCCAATTTCAGCAACAACCCGCTCCTCACCCGAAACGACCTCCTCCACGCAGCCCTCGCCCTCGTCCGCCCTCTCCACGCCCACTTCTCCCCCGCACACGCCTTCATCCGCCTCCCAATCTCAACAGGCGCCCACTTCGACGATGGCGCCGCCCTGCTCGAGGGATTCGCCCGCCCGCTCTGGGTCATCGCTACCCTCCTACACTCCTTATCCTTCACTTCCGACCCTACCACCATCGAAGCCATAAAAACCGCCTCCCAACCATGGATCGAGGGCATCCGCGCCGGCACAGACCCAGAGCATGAAGAATACTGGGGCACCATTGCCAATGGCGACCAGCGCATGGTCGAGGCAGAGGTCCTAGCCTGCGCGCTGCTCTTCGCGCCGGACGCCTTCTTCCACGGCCAGGATGCGACCACCCGGCGCAACATCGTTGCGTGGCTGCGCGGCATGCACGGGAAGGACATGCCGGTTAACAATTGGCGGTGGTTTCGGGTGTTTGCGAACCTGGCGCTTGTGCTTGTTGCGGGTGTTCCGTATGGTGAGGTCAAGGGGAAAATGGACGCTGATTTTGAGGTGCTGGATGGGTTTTATCTTGGGGGTGGGTGGTCGGGCGATGGGCCGTGGTTGTCTGCTGAGGAGGAGATAAGGGAAAGGGAGGAGAGTATGCGCACTGGGCGATGGGATGCCGTAGGGTGTGGGCGCCAGGCGGATTACTATTCTGGGAGTTTTGCGATCCAGTTTAGTCAGTTGCTTTTTGTCAAGTTTGCGAGCCATTTGGACCCCGAGCGGGCGGAGAGGTACCGGGTCCAGGCGAGGGAGTTTGGGGGGAGTTTTTGGTGGTATTTTGACAGTGATGGTACGTCTCGTTGTTTCTGTATAGTTGTGAAGAGCTGAAGCTGACGTGAGTAGGAGGCGCAATCCCCTTTGGACGCTCCCTGACCTATCGCTTTGCGTGCGGAGCGTTCTTCGCTGCACTGGCTGTCGCCGATATCCCTGATATGCCAGACCCGTTGGCTTCTCTCGGCGCAGTCAAAGGCTTCCTCCTGAGACATTTACGCTGGTGGGCGACTCACTCAACAGATATGTTCTACGCCGACGGGACGATGAACATCGGCTACTTGTATCCGTACGTCTCCCCCATAACCCCTCAGTGTTAGCTAACAAATGCAGCAACATGTACATGGCCGAAGACTACAACTCCCCCCAGTCCGTCTACTGGAGCCTCAAATCTCTCATCGTCCTTCTCCTCCCCGACTCGCATCCCTTCTGGACCACCCCAGAAGCACCCTACCCATCCATACAGCCAGCAGTTAAGATCGTCTCCGCACCACAGCAACTCCTCTGCAACCACCCATCCGGAGGCCACCACTTCCTCCTCAACCCAAGCCAATTCGTCGCCTGGCCGATGAAAGCCTCGCAGGCGAAATACTGCAAGTTCGCGTACTCGTCCGCGTTTGCGTTTAGCGTGCCCACAGGCCCATTAATACAGCAGCTCGCGCCGGATAGTACCCTTGCATTGAGCCGGGATGGGTGCGCGACCTGGGCTGTGAAGTGGAAGGCGTCGCCTGTTCGGTTTGGGACTGCTGTCGTACAGGGACAGGAGGAGAAAATCCCAGTGGCGGAGGTCAAGTGGCGGCCGTGGGTGGATGGGGAGGTCACGGTGCGGACTACGCTGGTTCCGCCGACGGATCGGTGGCCGGATTGGCATGTTAGGGTTCATCGGATTTATCGTAATAAAAATCTGGAGAGGTTGTATTTGGTTGAAGGGGGGTTTGCGATTGAGCGGGTGCCGAAGGCGAATGCGAAGACGCCTGGTCGGGAGCGGATTCTTCCTGCTCTCGAGGGTGAGGATTGGCTGGACACGGATATTGGGGTAGGGGAGGGGGTTCACGTATCAGAGGATAGTGTGCTTGTTCTGTCTGCGGCTGGGGCGAGCGGTGTCCGTGGGATAGCTTCCATGGCAAGGACGGAGCATGAGGCGCTGAAGCCGGACTCGAATACGAATCTCATGGCGCAGCGGACGTTGATTCCTGTGGTGAGGCACGAGGTTGGCTCTGAGGAAGTGGTCCTGGTGACGGCTGTCTTTGCAGTTGCAACGACACAGGACCAGAGTCAGCGGAGTCTACGGGAGAGATGGATGGACTTTCCACGGGTCGATTTAGAGGACGACACTATCACGCTGCAGTAGTCATACGAGGTATAGAATCAAACATTCATATGAGAAAGGTCAACCTTCTATAGGAGTACTGTCTATATCAATCCCAGCTTCAACAGCTGATTCCCAAACTCCAGCAGATAGTAATCCGCATACACAAGCCCATGATCACTGTACCGATCCAGATCTTTCGCATTATGGTTCGCCGTCGCATTGCGCAGAATGGCATCAAACCGCTGCCCAGACACATCCTCCACTTGCTTTCCTCCCTCCACCAACATCGCCTCCTCCCTCGAATACGAAAACTCCACCGTCTCACTCACAATCCTCATCGCCGCGTCCCTGAACCGCCGCGCGAGCCCCTCGTCGTCCCCAACCAACGCCTGCGAGAGCAACAACATCCCATTTGCGGCAAGCACGCCCGCAGAGGAATCCCGTAACGGACTCGCCTCGTCAACGGGGGCATCAAAGTCCCACAGCGGCACGTACCTGCCCACCATCCTCCCATCGATCATCTTCTCCACGCAAGCCGGCGCCCCCTCCAGCCTCGCCAGGAAGTACTCTGCCAAACCGACTGCCACATCGAGGAACTGCTGGTCCCGCGTCCAGGCGTACGTCTGCGCATACCCGGTAATCGCCCACGCCTGGCCGCGCGCCCACGTCGAGGTAGCAGAGTACCCCTGTGCAGTACGGCGCTCCTTGATTGCTCCCGTCGCGGGGTCGAAATTGACGACGTGGATGGTAGAGTAGGCCTCTTTCACTTTCCCTGCTATGTTTTCCCGGCGGAGATGGGAACTGATGAGTGTTTTCGCATGAGTGGTAGCAATGGCAGCAAGCTCCGGGCCGAGATGCGCAGCAGCGTAGAAGAGGAGGTCGAGGTTCATCATGCTGTCGATGATGACGAGGCAGTCAGTCTCTAGGGAAGTGATTTCCACGTCGGACTGGCGGAGGGCGTCCCAGCTGCGGATTGCGCCGGTGGAGGGGACGAAGCGCGAGGCGAGGCTTTGGGCGCCGGTTAGTAGGGCCTGGAGGCTGGAGGGGTTGGAGGTCAGTTCCCAGGAGCGGCGGAGGGAGGGGGCCAGGATGAAGCCTAGGTCGTGAGTGTCTGTTCGGAGGGACATGGGGTAGATGGGGGCGGTCCATTTGGTGCACAAGGTGAGGAGGTGATCTCGGACCGCTGCGATGTTTGTGCTCTTGGGGTTTTGGTTGTGCCCGAGGTATGGAAAGGTCGAGGGGTATCGGATGGCTCGTTCGAGGAGGAGATATAACAGCCCCGGGAAGAAGCCGCAGGTCCAGAAGGAGGATTCGCGGAGGATGTAGCGGCCCGTTGAGGGGCCTTTTTGAGGGACGAATTCCGGATACTCGGTTGGAGGGTCCTATAGTCAGTGTCAGTATTAGTATTTAAATGATCTTGTGGTGTGGTGATGGTACATTATTGTTTAATTCCTCGACGGCCACGCGGAAAATCTTGGCCAGCACATTTTCCGAGAAGATTTTCTCTAGAGGCTGGGATCCATTGGACTGGATTCGGTGGTGAGCTATGTCTACAGTCATTTTGCAAAATTGTCAAGGTAAGAACCGTAGGATGATGGATAACCTCTCTGATGATGCTTATGCTGCTTATCACTGCCACTATTATTATCCCTCGGAGGAATCATGCCCGAGCACATTCGCCCGCCCCGAAGCCATCAGAAACCCCAGAACAGATCGACGGTCATCGGACGATTGACTCCAGAAATGGCCCGATGTTCCCCAGATTTTCCCCGCGTCAGGTGGGTACATAAAGCAGGTCTGGCAGTTGTAGTAGTCCGTCCAACAACAATCAGTCAGGCAGTACCGACAAGATGACTCAACAAGATCGACAAGGCGAGGACAACTTTGAAGGCCTCACTCTCAAAGATGTCACTCCCAAGCGTCCTCCCTTTTACAAGGATTGGACCCTCATCAAACTCAACACCCTCCTGCTGTGTGCCCTGCTCACGCAAATCGCCTCCGGATACGACAGCAGCATGCTCAATGGCATGCAGGCCCTCCCCCAATGGAACAAATACTTTGGCAAACCAACAGGCCCGCGTCTCGGCGCCATGTCCTTTGGTCCAACCGGAGGCACACTGATCTCTGTCCTGATTTCCTCGCAGCTCTGCGAGCGCTTTGGCCGCCGGTACCCCATCTGCGGCGGCTCGCTCATCATCATCCTGGGCTCGATCCTCCAGGCCGCTGCGGTCAACTACGGCATGTTCGTGGTCTCGCGCTTCTTCGTCGGCTTCGGGCTGGGCATCGTCGCCACGGCCGCCCCGCCTCTCCTGACGGAAGTCGCCTACCCCTCCCAGCGAGGCAAGCTCGTCTCCTTTTACCTGACTACTTGGTCACTGGGCTCGCTCATCGCCGCCTGGATCACCTACGGCACGTTCAAAATGACCGACTCCAGCTGGAGCTGGCGCATCCCCAGCGTCCTACAATGCTTCTTCTCCCTCATCCAGGCCGTTCTGAGTCTCTTCGCCCCGGAATCCCCCCGCTGGCTCATCTACAACGGCCGCCGCGAGGAAGCCCTCGCCATGCTAACCAAGTACCACGCCGACGGCGACGCCTCCTCGCGCCTCGTCCGCTTCGAAATGGCCGAAATCACCGCCACACTGGAAATGGAGAAGATGCAGCGCCTCTCCCGCTGGACGGAGTGGGTCGCCACGCGAGGAAACAAGCACCGCCTGTTTTTAGCCTTGTACATCCCCGCCATGCTGCAGTGGGCCGGCAACGGCCTCACCTCATACTACCTCTCCAAAGTCCTCAACACCATCCACGTCACGAACCCGCGCACCCAGCTCATCATCAACGCCTGCCTATCCGTCTGGTCGTTCCTGACGGCCGCCTGCTTCGCGACGCTGGTCGATCGCGCAGGTCGCCGCCGGCTGTTCCTCTGCGGCATGGGCGGGATGGGCGTCTCCTACGTGATCTGGACGGTGTGCTCGGCCCTGAACCAGGAACACGGCTTCAAGGATAAGGGGTATGCGGCTGGCGTGCTGGTCATGATTTTCCTGTTCAGCGCCGCGTACCATATGTGTTCGCCCGTCGCGCCGACGTACATCATGGAGGTGGTGCCGTACTCGCTGCGCGCGAAGGCGAGCATGATGTACCAGCTCACGGGCAATCTGGCGGGGATCTACAACTCGTTTGCGAACCCCGTGGCGATGGATGCCATTACCTGGCGGTATTATATCGTCTGGTGCTGTGTGATCTGCGTGCACTTTGTGCTGATCTTTTTCTTCTTCCCGGAGACCAAGGGGAAGGGGTTGGAGGAGGTGGCGGAGATTTTTGATGGGCCGGATGCGCTTTCTGGGGTTAATGCCATGAGGCAGATGGGGTTGGATGTCCATGCTGACAAGGCTGTTGCGGTTAAGGGTGGGAGTGCAAGTGCGCATGTCGAGAGGGTTGAGGCTTAGCCAGATTATATCCAATTTTGATGCAATAGCACCCTAACTCCTCCAGCTTCAGCAAGAGTATAAGCGTCTCACAGTAATGGAAATAAAATAGCTATTCGGTCTTGAGAAAGGCTTCTTCGAGAGTGACGTTGGTTGAGCTTACCCACAGCCTGATTCCCTAGGACCTCCAGTGACTTTAACACGTAATCTTGAACTTACTATTATGCTTATCCATGCAAAAGCCTCTCCCTATCCTTGAATAACCCTTGCCTTGGACGCCACAGAGTCGACCCTCGAAGACGTATGCGGTGGCGGCAGCATCATAGGCAACCTGCAGTGGTTCCTGGAGGAGAAACGAGCCTATAGTCTTTCTTGAAGGTCAAAATTTAGGAACTAGGATTATAACTAGTGGATCAGAACAGATAGCATTCAGCTGAACCAAGTCATTATTATTAACCCTCAAGTTTCCAATCATTCAGTGTTCTAAGAGAAGACTGTGTCATATGATGGTCTGGCCCCAGCTTCTGAACCCATAAGGGGTAGCACTTTTCCATAACAGCCACCGCATTTTCTCGCTTCCCCTGGCTCTTGAGTAAGGCTGCAAGGTTCGTCAGGCTGATGAGTGTGTTTGGATGCTCTTTGCCGAGCACCTTTTCCCGCAACTCCACTGTCCGCCGAAGCATGCCCTCGGCCTCCTCATACTTCCCTTGATTTCTAAGCACTGCACCAAGGTAATCCATACTTCTGAGCGTCTCTGGATGCTCTTCGCCAATGACATTCTTCATCAATTCCAGCGCCTGCCGACAGAGGCTCTCAGCTTCCTCGTGTTTTCCCCGGTTGCCCAGCACTACTGCAAGCTCACTCATGCTTGCGAGTGTGTCCGGATGGCCTTCGCCAAGCACCCTTTCCCGCACTTGCATCGTCTGCTGAATAATGCCCTCAGCTTCCTCGTACTTCCCTTGCGCGCCCAGCACCTGTCCGAGGGTCGCCATACAGTTGAGCATGTGTAGATCCTCTTCACCAATCCTGGTCCTCAATAGCTCCAGCGCTTGCCGACAGAGGCCCTCAGCTTCCTCGTGTTTTCCCCCGTTGCTCAGCACTACTGCAAGATTGTTCATACTATAAGCAAGGTAGGGGTCATCTTTATCTAACACTTTCAGGCTTTGATCCAACGCCTGCCGGTGCATCTGCTCAGCTTCATCATATTTCCCTAGGTAGCCCAAGAGTGCGGCAAAGTTACTCTTGCATTTTAGCGTAGACGGACTCTCTTCGCCCAGGGCCTTCCGCTTTAGCTCCAAAGCCTGCCGGTGCATCTGCTCAGCTTCCTCGTACTTTCCTTGTTCGCTCAGGACTATCGCAATATTCTCCATGGTGTCGAGCGTTCGTGGATGCTCTCTGCCAAACAGCTTCTCCCGCAGCTCCAGTGCTTGCCGCGTTTTCTGCTCATCTTTCTGATACTGCCCGAGAACATAATAGCACTGTCCTGCGATCTGAAGTAGAAATGATGCTGCTTTATCTGCAGAGCCTTCTCGAGACCCAAGCGCAGCCTCTAGATGCGGCAGGTATTTGATCCATGTATTTTTATTGTCACTTTCTGGATAAGGAACTGCTTGCACCAAGCGCTGTATCACCTCCGTGACACATTCCTCGTGTTCTCCTTCTTCGTCCAACCAGTTCCGCGTCGCCAGTCGAACGAGTCTGTGCATGTCAAACGAATCGTGACTGTCACGATTGGTGATGAACGCGTATGCTTTCAGAATGCCGATCGCTTCGTCCGCCTCTAGCTGGTCGCTTGCGGGTGGCAGGAGAGAGACTGGAATCTCCTTTCCGGCAAGGAAACATATAAACTTCAGATACCGCGCCGCAACTGGGTTGTCCCGTGAAATATGCTGGAATGAGATCAGCCAAGTCGTGGCTACTGGATTCCGAATGCCCTTGTAACGTCCCCGATCTTCAAAGTCCTTGCTAAGCAGCTTGATCAGGGTTTTATCGCTTGACTTGCAGTGTTGGAGGTATTTAACAATGGGCATCCCCGTCTTGGCTATGTATGCGGATGCCTGTTTGATTGCAAGGGGAAGATTGGCTAAGAAGACAAGCAAGCTTTTCGCATCTTCGAGGTTGCATCTCTGGCTGCTCAAGCCTTTCAGTAATAGATCCGTCGCTTCGGCGACGTTCATTTCCGCCGCGGTAACAATATTCCTTTCGGGAATATCGAGTTTCACAGCGGCTTCATGGCTTCGGGTGGTAAACAGGACAGAGCCTTTCCGGCTGAACGGGAGGCAATCGGAGAGGGCCATATCACTGAAGAGTAAATCTGGATCATCCGCATTGTCGACGATCAAGAGCCAGTGACCACTGCTCTCCCGGCTCAGAGCTTCTCTAACAATTGTTTTGACGTCCGCCGTGTCTTCATCGATTCCTCCAACGCCGAGTTGGCGTCCTATTTCTCGATAGGCATTCTCAAAGCTTGCAGCATTCACAGCTGGAACCCAGAAGATAGAGCAACCGGGGTGTGCGTCACGGACTCGAAAGGCAGCCTCGAGCGCAATCTGAGTCTTTCCGACTCCTCCGAGTCCTACGATGGCTGTCCTTTGGCAATCATCCACTTCTGCGGTAGGAGGAATGGTCGTGAGAAGCTGTGCTAGAATTGATTCACGTCCGACAAAATCTCTGTTTCGTCCAAATGGTACACAGAAGTGAGATTCTCCGGCAACTAACCGGAGCGTTAGAATGATTTCAAGCTTTACCACACAGTGTGCTTGACACTTGGCTTACGATTCTTCCGACGTTCCATCAAGTCTTTCGAAGTAACGACCATTTTGCCAATCTCCTCCGAGACGCTTATGAAGGATCGGTCCTTGGGGCCGGAGAATTTGTTCAACTTCAGGTGGTCGGTTTGCAGAGCGAACCTATTGCGGCCGGGAATGCAAGCGGAAGCCTCGTGGACAACCTGTCGTCAGGATTCAGTTAGACTTTGTTCACCCACTCCTCTGAAATACGTGCCATTCCCTTGATTAACCCAGGCATCCGGATCTTCCTCCCATAGTCTGTCGCGTAGAGCTCGAAGAAACAGGACGTCGGTATCAACATCCTCTCCCGGAGACGGCAAAAGCTGTGCAACTTGTCTGTCATGGTCGGACTGTCGTATTCAAGGTCGTTGATGATTCCTGCATGCGATTGAGCGAGAGACAGGACCCGTGCTGCGAAGGAGGCCACGGGTTGCATGGCAGATCCCCTGAAAGGGGAGCCCAAGAAGACAAGGCCGATGGTCAGTTTCGGCAGGTATGAGAATTCTGCCTCCGAGTCGGCGTATAACAGAGCCTATCTCGACAAATGAGCATCAATCAAGCCCCAGAGAGCCAGACCAGGACTCACATGTTGGATAACATTCCCGCCCAGGCTGTGACCGATCAAAAGAATTGGGCGGTTTGTCATGTCATTATTATTACGAAAATTGTGCATACTTCGTATTAAATCTTCGCCGCAGATCTGTAGACGGGTCTGTGGAGCGTTCGAATGCCATTTCGAGTCGTAGTTGTATACCATGATTCTTGACTTTGGCACAACGTTCGGAAGCATGTCCGTGTCCCTTAACCAGTGGATATCTCGGGCTTTGCTCTTCCAAGTCCACGACCAGTCCACATTAGACCCGAGACCATGTACAGCAATGATGCTACAGCCTTTTCATCAGATGCAGAATTTCAAAGGATTTTGGTGACAGAGGGAGAGAGAAAGACCTACTCAACCTCGACCTCACCGTTGATCTTATCGCTGGGGTCAGGGTACAAAACTTCTAGAGGTTGCCGAGTGGTTGATGGCTATAGCTATTCGCATCAATAATCCGCTCTAACTGATTGGCAAAAGCTCCTCACCCACCTGTTTTCCTTCTAGCTGTTCGTCCCTTCTCTTCGGATATTCCCGTCGTAAGGCACGATTTATCTTGAGCAGTCGGTCCCGTGGAGAACAACCGAGAAGCCATAAATAGGCAATCATGACAATTCCAGCAAGGAGGAAAAGCTGGCCACTATTGAGCGGATCCATTACTATTGTGTGATATCTAGCTAGGTTAGAGACAGCGAGTCCGACAGCCGCGGCTTTTGGTGTGCGGCTGCAGTCTACCTGCACTCCAGAAAGTCGTGCGGCGGCGATGATCGGGCTTATGCAAAGTCTATCGAGGCTTTCCAGTAGAACACCACGGAGATATAAGACATTACACTTCAACAGAGGGAGTGGATATTCAGACGGTTTCTTGGAGTAAGTTCACTCCATCAGAGAGGGGATTGTGATGTGATTCAGCCGGCCACATGCATATCGTGGCGTAGTGTCAGCCAATAAGTTCACTTGCGGAAAAAAAAGCATGGTGTTTGAGCACGCCTGGTCGGGAGGAGTAATAATGTATCAAGCCGACCTTGCAGGACACTTCAGACCTTAAAATATCGGGTGATGCTAAAATTCATACAGCTGAAATGCTCAATAATGGCAGGAATATAACACGCGTCGAAAGCAAGACAAAATGGAACAGCAACACGAACAGGTACCTGAACTGTACCTACAGTCAGGCCAGCCGAGCTAACGTCTTTTTCTTCCTTGATGCAGTCTCCTGACTCTCCTCCGTTCTCGGTCCGACTTCTGAGGGCCGACGACGACAAGGGCGACGCGTCTCACCCCGGAACTAAGCAGCTCCTGTCAGCGTTCCCCGCGTCTTATCGCACCGAAGCCGATCATCTAGTGTCCCCGAGCAATGATGTTATGGGCTGCATCGAAAACGAGCTCGATCTGCAAAGATTGGACAAGGTGGTTGACTGGCTCTGGCTCGCGGGTCGGCCCATGCCACCTCGTCCGCTCCACCACCAGCTCCTTCTTGGCCGGGAGATCTTCATCACAGAACGAATGGACATGCATCTCGTCTGGACACGGGACCGGATCTTTCTCAAACCAATCCCACGCTTCCTGCTTGAGCCACGCTTTTGGACCGACTATCTTAGTTACAGCAAGGATTGCGAGTGCTTGCGCAGCAGGGAATATACATATTCCCCCAGAAGCACCCAGCAGTTCGCGCGTCAGAAGCTGTGGAGATCTGCGCTCGGCTTTCTCTTCTCATACGCCGCGCTAATCACCCACGAGAGTGACTTTTATATCGCAAAGGGAAAGCAACTGCTCCCACCCGACGAGGAGCTCTCATGGCAGGGGTGGAGGACACTCGTTGAACAACTCCGTACAGAGTCCATCTACCAAAGAATCAACCCGCGTTTCATCTACGGAGAGCTGCGTCTGAGCCGTCTCAATAAGATGTATCGTCTCTCCCAACGGCCGTTCCTGCGCGGCTACATGTCCCACTGGCACCAGTATGGCACCTTCTTCCAGGAAAACTTCCAATGGCTGGCGTCGGCGACAGTGTACATCGCTATCGTCCTTAGCGCCATGCAAGTCGGGCTGGCGACAAAGGCTCTTGCTGGCAATGATGCATTCAACTCGGCTTCGTACGGGTTCGCTGTGTTTGCCGTCCTGGGTCCTCTGGCGGCCGCGGCCTTTATCACCCTTGTGTTTTGCTATATGTTTGTCAACAACTTGATCGTGGCGATAGCTTACAAGGAGAGAAGGTTCCACGAGGTCCGAGTTGACTCTGGGGGACATAAGTTCTCTTAACTGTCTCGCAAGTACTAGATATCCAGATACATCGAAATCATTCAAATTTCAAAGGCTAGCTAGCACTGCTCGGTTTAGACTTGCAATGTAGCAGAATACGCTTTCGGATACGCATATCTATACACTCAGCCACTTTTAGACCAAAGAATCCATTTCCAGAGCCACAAGGCTACCGTTAATGGGAGCCTTGTACGTACTTTATCTGGCCTCTTGGTCGATCATTAGTGGCTAGACATTGTATTGACACATAAATACTAAGCAGCATTAGGAACATGGAAACTGTATATGATTGACGCAATGAACTAGTCCCGCACTACAGCAATTAAAGACTGACACTAGAGTACAAGAGTACAAATTTTGCAGAAACTATCCCGTAGCCCCGAAAATCCGAGACATCAATGATACGTAATCTTCATCTCAGTCGACATGATGATCCCCTCCTGGCTGTCGCTCTTCCCATTCGGCCGCACATTGATACTCTCCACGTCGTCCTCGCGCGGATTTTGCGTCCCCACCGTCGTCAGGTAATCCCAGTTCCGGACGCCCTTCTTCTTCTTCCTGGATCCCGTGTCCTGCATGTTGTAGCTCTCGTCGGTGTGCTTATCCGTGCTGGAAATCTTGGTTCCCACCAACCGAGGGACGATCCGCAGCAGCAGCGGCCGCAGAACAGGCAGACAGGCGCAGATGATGCCCACGTTGATCTCGACCATTCTGTTATCATCATCAGCATCCTGACCCAACAAAAGGGATAAAAAGGGGAAAACGTACGCCCACTTGGCCAGCGTGACCTTGTACCAGGTGAAATCCATCGAATGAACGAATGGCATCATGGTGACAATCCGCACAATGGCAATCACGCACGCGAAAGAACCCATCGCCAGCACCAAACACAGCAGAACCTTTTGCTTCGTTGTCGTCTGCAGCGCCCAGCACAGCTTGATCGGCAGGATGAGCGTCATCAGGTCAGAGAGCAGATTGAACGCCGCGTTGGCGTACACGAACGCCAGCTGGTCGACGCACTTGGCTGTTGCCATTTGCGTCACGTCCCACATGGCCGTAACGGGGATGCAGCCGCAGGTGAAGACGAGGATGCTGATGAGCGAGTAGATGAAGACAAAGGCGATGATGCCGTAGGTCCATTGGCGGAAGCGGCGCTCGGGGTTCAGGCGGAGGTAGAAGAGGAGGATGGAGGTTTTGACGAACCAGATGCCGAGGGCGAACATGTCTTCTGCGGCGAGGTCGTTCTATTATCGTCAGTTGGGCTGGGCTCTGTAGGGTTTGGAGCAACCGGGCAAGGTACCTGTTTGAAAGGCTTGAGTTTGACGAGGTGCAGGTCCCAGATGTGCGAGCCGTAACCGTTTTCGATGTCTATTTCGTTAGTTTTGATCGTGTTATGAAGGGGGGAAAACGTACTCGCAAAGCCGAGGATGGCAAAGATCCATGCGCAGACCTGCGCCGCAATACAGAACCCTACTCGGTCAGCATCGTGTTACCATGGTCGAAGGCAGGCATGAACATACAGTCATCTATAGCCACCGTCCGCAGGATCACGCCCCGCGTGTACATCCGCAGCGCCAGCACAAATGTGCCTGTCAGACACATCGCAATGCTGACCGAGTAGATGTCATAGTCGGACCGCTGGGGGTTCTCGAAGTTGGGCGTCACGCCCGGTGGGGGAGGGAAGGCGGGCGTCTTGCTTGGATCCATGGCGGTTGCAGTCAACGAATTGACGATACTGGAATGGATAAAGCTGAAGTTGTGTAGGTTTGATTGAGGAGCTTGACTCGGGAGGCTTTTCCGGTTTATATGCTTGAGTTGAGCTCCTTGTCTCCTGTTGTGCTCAAAAAGTACGATCAACCGGAAGGTGATATATCTCAATTAGCTATCTCTGCTTTAATTATTGACTAGCACTATGGAGCTATGTCACGCCATCCAACGACATGTCAGACGCATCGACCACTGTTAATATCTCCCATGCACCTAGCTAGTTCCTACAGACTGGTCCTACCTGTAACGTATATAGAGAGAGCTGTCAAAAAACGCCATCTCGTATCCTGTGACACCTTGTTTTTGCTTCATCAAGCGCGTGACAATTCTATTTCCGGTCTGACTGTAGCATATGAGGTATCTGGTGTTGGCGATCACTATCAGTGCAGCAGCACTATCCACGGCCCTTGCAGACGTACCATAACCAAGACCTATCCCAGCGAGGTAAATAGCTCGAGATGAAGCATTGATCATTCGGATGCAATCCGCGAGTCAATGCTTGCTTCTCCGATCTTGCCTGCATTATCTACGTATCTACTTTGTAGAAGAGAGATATGCACGGCGGATCCGGTCCGGCGGGTGGGATAATATGCAGATAGAAACCCAGTACGGAACAGCTAAGCTGCAATGACCTGTAAATTTGCCTCAGCGGGGAAACAATAATATCGATTCTCCTTTGCCTAGTGTCTGTCAAAGCAATGGAGATCAACAGCGGATTAGGCATTCAACGTCGGACATCTTGTACATAAGTACTACGACTAGTCCTTGTGGCTGTTTCACAATAGCATTGCTTTTGAAACATACTCCGTAATACTGCCATATTGTCATTCGGTCGCTGTCTGTCAGTCAGCCGGTAATTACTTTCCTCTGCAGACTCATCATCGACGGCTCTTTACTTAAACAGGAATGTTAGTCTATATGACCGCTCACATACTGTTCCGGCCATAAGCAATAACTGCAAAGCAATATATGACAGGCGAAATCTCGCTTGGACCAGCCGATCATTGAGTATCCTCCTATCAGAACATGAGCATGTTTAAAGAAACTCTCGGGGAGGAGTCCCAAGCAAGTGTCCCAGCGGAGAATAAACTCACCTAATGCTGCAGCTAAGTGCGCCGCGCCATCCCCGGCCAATGAAGCCCATCGCAGCGCCGGGCACAGACAGAACAATGGGGAGAAAGAGGAGGCAATTGTGATGCCTCACATTAGCGACGGCCGCATCTGTGATGATTGGCGGAGGGAGATCCGAAGCCATTCCCCGCTTATACTCGTCAATATTATAAGAAGTACCGCTGCACCGGGGGTCTGAGGTGATATGTAACAAATGTTCCTGCAGACCAAGCAGACAGGGATTGATCTCAAAAATGGGCAGCATGGAGAACAACATCGACGCCATCCAGAAGGATCTGGACGAGGTTGTCAATGCCACCAATGCATACAAGACCTCCGACAATGATTACATTGCCCGCTACGACTTGATGGTCAAGGCCTCGCGCCTGCTGCAGACCATTCGCGGTCCGGTCGATATGCTCTTCACCAATTTTGAGAATGTGCGTACTTTGGTCCATTTCATGTTGACGACTGACAGAAATAGATGGCCAGCATGGGCGCCATCCGCACCCTCCTCGAAGCCGGCGTCTTCCATGCCATCCCCACGGGCGAAAGCATCTCCGCCAAAGAGATTGCTGCAAAAACCGGAGTCGACAAGGAGATGATTGGTACTTCCCCTTCAGCCACTGAAAGAAGCAAGCTGACGAGATAGTCCGACTGATGCGCGCCCTCACGCCCCTCGGCCCCTTCCGCGAAACCGGCGAGGAGGAGTACGCCCACACCCCCTTCTCCGAGATCTACATGGCGCCGCAGATGAACGCCATCTTCAAGGTGTTGTACGTCTTCAAGCCCTCTTATTATTTATTCCGCTCAGAGTAAATACTGAGTGATGGACAGGGTTGACGAGTACTGCCCGCCCATGCTCCGCAACCACGAATTCCTCGCCAAGCACAACTGGAAGAACACCATGACGCTGACCGACAACCCTTACACGCACGTGCACAACTGCACCGGGCAGACCATGTTCGACTACATCTCCCAGTTCCCCGAGCGGCTGAGCCGGCTCAACGACGCCATGATGGCGCAGGACTCGGCGCTTGTCGTGCACGGTCTGTACCCGTTCACGCAGGAGCTGGGGGCTCTGGCGCGCGACGACGGCGTGACAATTGTGGATGTCGGCGGTGGACGCGGCCATATCCTGCGACAGATTCGCGAGACTGAGCCGGGCCTCAAGGGCCGGTTTATCCTGCAGGATCGGCCTATTGTGATTGAGCAGAATGGGCGCGAGCTGGAAACGCATGGGATTGAGCCCATGGCGCATGACTTTTTCCAGGCGCAGCCTGTCAAGGGTACGTCACTCTAATCCCTGTCTTGTATATACCTGGGGAACTGACAGATTAGGTGCCTTGGTTTACTACGTCCGCCGAGTGTTCCACGACTGGCCCGATGACGAGGTCCGACAGATCCTGGTGAATCTGGCGGCGGCGATGGGGGAGCACTCGCGCGTCCTGATCGTCGAGTTCATCATGCCCGAGGTCGGAGCGACCATGTCCAATGCTTACATGGACCATACGATGATGACCTTTGCGGGTGTCGAGCGGACGGAGAAGAATTTTGCGAACCTGTTGGACCAGGCGGGGTTGAAACTGGTCAAGACGTGGAGGGCGCCTGGGGTGCCTGTCGGGGTCGTCGAGGCCAGATTGAAGTAACTGTGTCTACGAGTGGTTGATATACTCTATTAGGCTTTTCAGAATACTACAATGTCAATGCCTGCATGCAGCTATGTACAGACTACAGACTACAGCCGACTTCAATTGTTACACATGGCCCGCGGAATGTTACCTGCAAGGGGGTATCCTGCCCCGGTCAGCTATGCACATGGCTCGAAGTCGTCTCATCGCATGCAATTTCCGATTGAAGCCAAACGAAAGTAAGCGAGATGGCTTTGATCGTTGGATATTCTGACTGGTGTGTGTTAGAGCGGTGCATAGTATGTGGCGCATGATCGATGCAGATGGTCAGGCACAAAGCACACCTGCCGGCATTATTAGTCTCGGATGATAACCGCTGTAAACTTCCATTGCTCCGATGAAGAGCATCTAATCTATTACTAGTCAGTTGCTAGTCTGCTGCTAGTAGTTTATGACTGCTACAGTAGCAGCACTACTGGATAGATAAGGAGGGGAACAATATAGCTTTATATTGCTGCATGAAACACCCGTCTCGTCATCTTTTCATGCTTATCTTTCTGCAGGTACCTTCATCAGTCACAACCCCTGACAATATCATACTCCACACTCCTACTGTTGCAACTGATGCTATCTAATCCTCTATCTCATATCATGCGACATCAATATCTGCAAATCAAGCATTATACTAGCCTCCTCTCAGGAATGGGGCGGGCATTCCTGCGGATGGCTGACACCTTGAGGCCGCCAATATGGCACAGTCACATTCCTCACTCTCACTATGGTTTCATACCGTAGGATGCATGCAGACGTAGAGGCAATGGTCAAGATATAAGAATCGGAGCCCAGAGCACTCTGGATCTGCCTTGACATCATCCGATCATCCTCCTGTTTGTACTCGATCAGGCATTCTGTAAACATCATCATCATGGCTCTGTACAAACTCGGTGTCTGGACAAGCCTTTTGGCTACATTCCACACTGCCTCTGCCAAGTTGAACCTGAACAGCCAGTCCAACATTGCCATCTACTGGGGTATGCTCTGTCCTTATCACTCTGCCCTGCGTGTCTGATAGAATAGGCCAAAATTCCCATGGAGCATCCACCGGTCTCGCAGCACAGCAACGGCTGTCCTACTATTGCCAGAGTAAGTCACCACAACCTATGGCATACCACTCACTAACCGCGTAGACGCCGATATTGATGTTTGACTCCTGTATCAACCCAGCCCTACACCCACCCTAACAGTCACAGGTCTACCAACTCGCCTTTGTCACCAGAATCAGCGGCACGGGCGGTGTCCCCGAAGTCAACTTTGCCAACGCAGGCGACAACTGCACCACCTTTGCCGGCACGAACCTGCTCAGCTGTCCTCAGATAGAGTATTCCCCCATCATCCTCCAACAAGTGCAAGCAACAACTAACAACCAACAGGGAAGATATCCCCATCTGCCAATCCCTCGGCAAAACAATCCTCCTCTCCATTGGCGGCGCAACCTACACAGAAGGCGGTTTCACCAGCGAGTCCGCCGCCATCGCAGGAGCCAACACCCTCTGGCAGACCTTCGGCCCTCCCACCAGCGCCTCCGCCCTCCGCCCCTTCGGCCAAGCCGTCATCGACGGCTTCGACTTTGACTTTGAGTCCACCGTCTCCAACATGCCCACCTTCGCCAACCAGCTCCGCTCGCTGTTCCAGTCCGACTCCTCAAAGCAGTACTACCTCACCGCCGCCCCGCAGTGCCCCTACCCCGACGCCGCCGACGGGCCCATGCTCAACGGCGCCGTCTCCTTCGACGCCATCTGGATCCAGTTCTACAACAACTACTGCGGCCTGCAGGCCTACGTCCCCGGCTCCTCATCCCAGAATAACTTCAACTTCGCCACCTGGGACACCTGGGCCAAGACCGTCTCGCTCAATAAGAACGTCAAGATCTTCCTCGGTGTGCCGGGTAGCTCTACCGCCGCAGGCAGCGGATACGTTTCTGTCGACACGCTGGCGGGGATCATCTCGTACGTCAAGGGCTTCTCGTCCTTTGGCGGCGTCATGGCCTGGGACGCGAGCCAGGTGATGGCCAATAGTGGGTTTTTGGCTGGGATTCGGAGCGCGCTAGGCTCGGCCGCGTCGACGACAACTGTGAGTTCTACGACTACTTCTTCTACTTCCACCGCTCCTCCTACTACTACTACGTCCAGCACGACGAGTGTCCCGACGACCTTGACGAGTGTGACCTCGACCAAGACCACGACGTCGACGACGGCAACGCCGACCGGTAGCTGTCCCACGGCCGGTGGGTCGTGTTCGGCGGGCGCGTCTGGGTGCAACGGGGCGAGCTTCGCGCTGTGTGACAACGGCGCGTGGGTGCTGCAGCCGTGTTCCGCCGGGCTGGTTTGTATCCRGGGGGGRGGGGGGGTGTACTGCGGGTATCCGGCGGATAAGGCTGCGGGGGCTTGTTGAGTGGCAGATGTTTATGCTTGGTTGCCTTGCACATATTTGATTGGTGTCTATACTTAACAATACGTTTATTTCAGTATTATGTCGTTTCTGGTAAGTCTATAGTAGTAGGATGTGACAGCTGGACTGGCACATTCCCTCAATAGGTAGTCAACGGGTCTGAATCATGTGGGTTTATTATCGACTACTGACGCTGGTACGGTGGCAAGTAATTGAGGCACGACGCTAGGCTCGCTGTTCGGCAGATGTGAAGTTAAACTGGCCAGCAATTCCTCTGTATATAGGCCGAGAAGAGTAAGTGGTATAAAGTGGAGTCAGATATTATATGTCTCTCTGGGCTTTATTAATTAACTAGTTTCATAAGTGATTAGCGGTGTAAGCGCTTTGTTTCTAGAGGGATTTGCGTGCTGGAGAGGGTGTACTGCTGCTACCTATGGTCTCTGAATGGCAACAAAGTGCATAAATCTAATCTAGGCAGTATACTATGTCTCTTATTAACCCTACTTAACTAGAATCCTGTTTGGAGAAGGAGTAGTAGTCTATACTATAGTCTATAATATGCCCTCTCCAACTCATCATTCACTAGAAGAGGAATAGATAAAGAGTGTATAAGGGCAAGTTATCCATAGATTAATACTTTATATATACTTAGTCTAGAAACAGTCCATGCTAGAGTTAGTCCTACCTCTCTATCTTAGAGTCATAAATCTTTTCTTTAAGAGGCTATACTACAGAATTAGCAGGGGGTTAACCGCTCCATAAGATGACTTGAGTGAGTTGGTTACTACAGCACTAGTACATGTCTTGACGGATATTCTTGTCCGCGTCGACGAATAACTCATTCTCGGAGATGGTGTTACAGTTTCAAAAGAAACTCTGAGCCAATCTAGGCTCCAGCATAATCATGTTCCGAACATCAGTAGGATCAATCGGGACACCTGCTGCTTCCGGGGCCTCTACCAGACTGGTATGAAGCTATGCGAAAGTCCGGCGAGATCGCTGAATCGATACAGCGAATTTAGGTAACGTTCCTGGACCATGGTTGGGGTTAACAAGACCGGTACGTTAATAGTTTGATTCTTCGACATTACCCGATAGCGTCAATAATGGACTAGACATGTCTCCCATTGTATATCCCAATTTGGCAATACAAATGGAGCGAATAAATGTCCTTCCTTCATAAAGAGTTATAATCGCATACTTGCGGCTTTGGGATGAGTAGGCCATTAGGCATAGCATCCAGAAGCATATTGCTTCGGCGTTGGAAGATAAGTCAACGTGTTGAGTTAAAAGTTCTACGAACGGGTACAAAAGGTAAATTTCCCGTTCAATTCGTACCGCCAGTGTCTTGAGATAGGATCTTTGTCATATTACTGACCGTTGGCGCCTTAAGTAAAGACACGTACGCATGAATCGGCGCTCCCAGTTGCAATGACGCATTGAAACCCAGGCCCGTTGACATCCTTGCTGACTCTTCCGTCGGCCGTATCCGATTCCACTGTTGAGTGGTCACCTATGCTGCTCGGCCCCCACTGAATACAACTGACAAAATGTGCGTGGGCATTGTCGATTGTCTTCACTAATCTCCCCTCTTGGGAGAGGTCCCAGCAACGTATTGTCTTATCATCGGCGACACTGATCAGATACTTCCCCCCGGGATGGAACACCAGTCCTCTTACCCAGTTGTCATGGCCAACAAGGGTCTTGATCAACCTTCCCCGGGCATCCCATAGCTTGATTGTCTTGTCTCTAGCTCCCGTCGCGATAAACTCGGATGAGCTATGTGCGGAAGGCGGCTTCTTCAATCCAGCAAGAGTAGCTAGATTTTTATAACTCGCGGGAGGAGCAAACACGCAACACTCGAGATAATGTTCGTGCCCAAACAACGACACCTTTGACTCGGCTGATGCGACCTCCCAGATTGTTGCTGCTTTGTCGCGGCCACCTGAGACTAGCCATTTACCGTCGAACGAAGGCCACACGTCTTGAATCCAGGCGCCCTCTGAGTCAATCACTTTCACACAATATCCTGACGACACATCCCATATTCGAATAGTTCCGTCTCGGCTAGCCGAGACAAGACGATTCCCTGTGGGTGTGAGGAAACGCACAGCCGAAACGGAGTGATCGTGACCGACGAGGGTTCGAATGTTCGCATAATTCTCGTTAGGATCCCAAAGCTTGATCGTAGTATCGCTCGAACAGGACGCTAGCAGAGTGTTCCCTTTCTGGCCGCCGAAATCAAGGCCAGACACCGGTCTCACGTGTCCCTTGAGAGTCCGTTCCAGTTGACCAAATTCCCAGTTCCATATTTTGATCATGCAATCTTCAGACCCCGAGGCGAGCGATGTGAACAGGGGATGGAAGGCAATGCACGTTACGGTGTCTCTGTGTGATTCGAGTAGATGCGTTGAGGACAATCCGGGAAGCCAATCTGCGGGGTCTATATTCTGTTTCGACCGTTTCCGGGGTGCGACGGAATCGAGCTCGGCTTTCAGGCCGGCGATGCTGGACTCTAATTCTAATATCTGTGAATCGATCAGCCCCACTCCTTGCGAGTGGCCTAAGGAAAAGCTCCAGGAATCCTGCCTTCCTCTGTAGTCGAGCCACTCCTGTCCATTTTTTCTCCAATAGCCCTTTGTACTTTTTGCAAGTTTCTTCATCGAAATTGTCGCCAATGCCAAGCTCTTCCCGCACAGCTGCTGAGCTCCCACGCGCGTTTATTGATGAAAGGTAGCCAAGTATGGACTTGTGCCTGATTGCGCGTTAGTACATGAACTGAAAAATTTCAGAACCTTGCAGGTACGTACAGTTCCTCTGCTTGTCTAGGAGTCAATAATTGGCTCATCGCGGTCATGTATGTAACACGGGACCATAGAAGCTTGCCTTCCTGGGAACACGATAGCACTTATACAGTTATACCACAAGTGGGATGCTTGACGTGGACTGATTCATCTTTGAAGTATCTAACACGGCCCAGGACAGGAATAGAATTCAAGCCGTAGAGTGTCGTTATAGAATGTGGAGAAAATGAAGTTTGATACTCCAGCATTACAATGTGTTCCCTTGAATAGGAGTGGGCGAAGGTCATGTCACGTGCTCTGGTTGCCGTGGTAAACACCTGATTTATTCCTCAGGTTTTTGGAGGCCATAACCTGCATGTAGGCCCCTAGCAAGTGTTATCTGACAGTTGATCCAAGTCGGTAAAGACGCAGGACAAGTCCTGTTACATGAGAGATTCCCGGCAGGACCTGGCGCCGTCTCCTGGGGCGTAGATCTCTTCCTTAGTCAATCGTTAGATAGAGTTTGGGTTCCGCGCTAAGTACCACTCTGTGACCCTTATCAGCGCAGTTATCCATGACTAAGGCCCCCCCTCACTGCTCCGCGTTGAGGGTGAGCCACAGCAAAACCACTAACCACACCAAATCCACTATTTTTTGATAGAAATCATGATTTTAACTATTTGAAGCTATTCCAACCACCCAGTATGCCTAAATCTTCTAAAATTAATAAATCTTACCTCCTCAAGGCCTGCGAGGCTGCTTAGGCCTAAAAAAAACTAAATATCTCTAAGATTACACATGAATATAGTGTTCCTTATGCTACCCTATGTGATCATATCAAGAAGCATATGCATCCTTAAACAGCTAATAAACTAGTTAATAGAGCCCTTAAGGGATACCAGGAGGAGGCCTTAATCTAGTAGATTATTAGTATGCATGATTAAAACATGCTAGTAATGCTTAAGCTACTAGAAGAGTATATAAATCAGGTACTTTAATGCGCAGGGGAATCTAGATAGGTTAGTAAGATATAGGTATATTACTTTAAGAAATAACTCCCAGAACACCTTAATCTAGGCCTAGTGAGGCAGAATACAAAGGAATTAAAGTGTATCTAGGCTAAGGATGCAGGTTTACTAGGATATTAGTATAATTAGCTTATGAATATGATTAAAGATACTCCAGTGTGCTTAGTATATAACTTTAATAAATATGGATTCTAACCTGGCGAAGGCAAATCTAGGAATGTAATTAGTATAAAGATTACTATAAAAGATAAAGGGAAAGCTTCAGTCCCTAACCTTACTAAGGCTGAAAGAGGAGAGAATATTATAGCTATTAAATATATTACTATAGATAGATGGTATATAGATCCCTAGTTTATCTTTAAAGGTAAGATTCTAATAATTCTTCTCTTTAAATACTAATCTATTCTCACTTCCTAAAGGTAACAGAATCTTCATAGAAACCTAGTTTAATAAGAGTAAGGCCTTACCACTAGATACTATAATAGTAACATCTCCTAATAGCTAGATATTAGATAAGCTTGCTATTTAATGGCTTTAAAGCTTCATTAAGGTAACAGATAAACCAGAATATATAAGGAAGGGAGAGAAATAGATACTTATATTTAATAGCTATAGCTCCTACCTTATTGTAAGATCGCCTACTAAGGGTCAATATCAACTGGTAAGATCAGCATGAAGGGAGCAATTATCTGTATGTTACCTAAGTAAGGAGAACTAATTACTAAGTTATAGAATACTTAGCTAATTATAGAGGTATGTATAGTAGATTATATAATCTTCTAGGTCTAAACCCTCTATACTATTAATATTAGTAGTATATAGTAGCTTTATAGTTTACTATAGCCCTTAATAATTATCTCCCTTCCTTATAGGCTTTACCCTTAAAGCTATAATACTTCCTAATTTAGAAATCTAAAGAGCTTTACCTTCCTAGGTTAATATTATCTTCCTATAGTTATTTAAAATGCAGGAGTGAATCTCTTATTAGTAGATAATATATTCTATTACTATTATAGGTTATAGTATTTATTTTAATTCTATTATAGGTAAATAATTAATAGTAATTATTATAGACCTATAAAGATATATTATATTTCCTATAGTATAAGTAGATTTATAGATCTCTAGGGAACTTCTCCTTCTTCTCTTCTCTTATTAGTACTATTAAGATGCCTACTTAGTAAGATCTCTTAATTAATTTAGTAATATAGATTCTTCTTTATCTTTTATAGCTTCCTTACTCTATTTATTACTCTCTAGCCTGTATCTAATAGCTAAATAGTTAATTTTAGATAGTAAATTCTATGTTAAGTAATTAGTTTAATAGATTAGACTAATAATAGTTTAGATTTATAGGTCTTACTTCCCTTTATTAAATAGTTTCTTATATATATTTAATAATTCTTTATCTAAATTAAATAGCTTTATTAATATCTTTATTTATTTATAATTCTATTATTCTCATAATTTAATATTTCCTTTATCTTATAATTCTATTATCTTATAACTTATTATTTTTCTTTATCTTATAATTCTATTATCTTATAACTTATTATTTTCCTTTATCTTATAATTCTATTATTTYATARTTAAGATTATCTAAAGTTTATTAGATATAGGTTCTTTATATTATATAATAGTAATTTTACTTATTAATATATTTCCCTTCCCTATTATAAAAGGGGGAAAGTCTATAAGAGAGAGAATTAATATTATTAATACTAGTAAGACCCTAGCTTTATAGAATTATATACTAATAATATCTTATAGAGTTCCTTATATTTTATATCTTTAGGTAAAGCTCTATAACCCCTAGTACTACTACTATAACTATTTTATAATAAATAGCTATATATAGAAGGCCTATAATTACTATACTCTAAAAAAGTATAAGTATATCTATATAAGTATCTCCTTCTTCTATATTATTACTAATCTAGCTATATTTTATTAGTATTTAGCCTATTTATAGTCTTTTATTATAGATTCCTTTTATTTTATAGTTATATCTTATAGATTTTTAATAAAATCTACTTTTTCTTTAGTAATTCTAGGTTAAATTTAACTTTTCCTCTTAGATTTTAGAGTTATATAATTCCTCTTTTTATAGATTTTACTAATACTTTACAGGTGCCTTTAGATAAATAGTATTATATTTATATAGTATTTTATATCTACCCCCCTCTCTAAAGAAGGGTAATTACTAATACCTTAGATTATATCCTAGTAATACTAATTATATAGGCTATACTAGTAGTCTAGATTATTATATCTATAGCCCTAGCCCCTACTTTATCTCCCCTAGCCCTAGCTTCCTTACTATCTCTTTCTCTAGAGTGGTTTATTACTCTATCTCTATAGGCTATATTACCTCTCTCTACTCTAGGATTCTCTATAGTTTACTATATAATTAGTTAGCTTAGTTTTTAGTAGTATATAGGCTAGATAGGTAGAAGGATATATTTATATAGCCTATATACTACTTTTCTATTTTTTTATATATATAGTAATTAAATTAAGACTTTTTCCTATATTATTTAGGTTACCTTATAGTAGTACTCCTAGATTATAGAGTTCTAGATATAAGATAGTGCTTAAGAGCTTCTATATCTATAATATACTCTTCTAGCTCCTATATATTATTAGAATCTAGCTATCTAGTCTACTTAACTAGATATTAGTATTTTCTATAGTATAATTAATTATCTAAGATCTTTTCTACCTACTATTCTTAGTATCTATTAAGCTTAACTAGTCTAGGCTTTAGATCTATATTAGAGTCCCCTTAGAATAGTTTAAGTAGTAAGATATAGAATATTAGATATAGCTTATAGAATTATAGTAGGAGCTTTAGCTTATAGACTTATTTTCTTATAGATTTACTAATCTAGAATAGATCTATTTACTAGTAGTCTAGCTTCTTACTAGATCTACCTATATTAATATTTTTTATGTATAGCATAACCCATTTACTAATATAGAATATTATATTAAGATAATTCTAATTATAGTAATGCTTTATAGCTTCCTTTACTATATTTAGTTAATTTAATAGGAATTCCCTTATAGCTTAGAGATCTTCTATATATATAATAGTATTTAGGTTAAGATTATTAGTTATTTATAGAATATTAATCTATAGTTCTAGTTTATAGCCTATAAGTACTTATACTAATGGAATTTCTAGTACTAAATATTTAGAATTATTATAGATAAATTAGATATATAGTAGCCATCTTATCTAGTCATCCTAATAGTAGTTTATATAAGTATAGAGATAGTATTCTAATATTTAGTTTTACCTTTCTATCTAACTATTAGTTTGTGGATGAAATACCATAGATAGGTAGTATTTAGTAGCTAGTAGGAAGTACAGACTAGACTAAAATCCTAATATAAATAAAGATCCCTAGTTACTGATAAGGTTCTATAGCATTCTGAAGTATAATATAAATCTTATATAGATTAGTTTAATAAGGTTTTCTATAGTTATATCCTTCCTAGAGGGGTAATAGACTATATATTTAGTATATATATCTACTATAATTAGAATTAAATTATAGACTTTATTTTCCTACTATAATAGTAGTAAATCTATAATAAAATCYATRYTAACCTAGTCYATTAGCTTTTCTAGGACTAGTARGGRTTATAAAAGTCTRTATAGCTTATATCTATATACTATAATTTACTAGTAGACTATATATTATTAGATATATTCCTTAATATCTATAGTAATATCATGCTACTAATATTAGCTTTAAATAGTATTTAAGATATAGTTCTCTCTAAAATATCTACCTTATAGATTACTATAGTTTTAATAGAGAATCTCTTATTAAATTATGGGTATCTTTAGTATAAATATATAATTCCTAACCTAGAGAAGTCTATCTTTAGATCTTAACTAAGGTAAGCTAGCTTACTACTCTAGAGTTATTTCTACTATTTTATATAATACCTTAATATATCTTAGGTATTTAGCCTATGCCCTATATAGTAGGTCTACTATAGTTAGTTCTAATTCTAGAGTATAAGTAGCCTTATACTGCATAGCAGCTTTAGCTATAGTATATAATACTAGAATATTTAGAATATCTATATTATTATTAGTATAGCTCTAGAGGGTATTAATTATTAGGTCTGCTATTAGCTCCTAATTCTATACTAGTATTCTAATCTATATTAGTTTCTCTTCTTAGAATAATAGACTATCCTATATTTTAGCTTATAATTTCTCTAATAGTGAGTCTGCTGCATATTCTTTAGGATTAATAGTATAGTCTAGATAATAGCTAGGTATATCTATGGGATTATTCTTCCTAGGGTAGTATTTAATTTAGATATTAAATATAGATAAGAATTCTACCTATCTTATATAATGCCTATTAAGTATTTTTATTATTAGAAAAGCCTGTAGGTTAGCATAGTTAGTAAGAATTTTAATAGTATTATTATTATCTTTAATATAGTGGCGCTATTACTTAATATATTCTACTATAGTAAATATTTCTCTATTATATATATTATATTAGGTTTTAATATCTTACATTTTCCATGACTAGTATATTACTAAATACTATTATCTATTATCTTAGAGCTAACTAAAGATACTAGTAACTATAGTCTTTAAGATATTAGGCTTAATATAGCTTTTCCTCTTTAGATTAAAATAGTATAGTACTAGTATAGAGATAAATCTCTACTTTAGTTTATTAAATATCTCTCTAACTTTTATAGTAAGAAATTCCCCTTCCCTCTTTAGAGATTCTTAAGTATATTATTTTCTGCCCTTTATTATATATCCTTTAGTTAGGTTAGTTAGAGGTATAGTAATCTTAGAGTAATACTTAATAAATCTCTAGTAGAAGTTAGTAAAGCCTAGGAATTACTATACTTTATAGATATTCTAGGGTTTAGGCTATTCTATAATAATAGTAATATAGCTAGGTTCTATCTTAATACCCTCTATGCTAATATTAAACCCTAAGAAATTAATTTCTATAGTGTAGAATTTATATTTACTATATTTAGTATAAAGTCTATATTTATAGAGTCTGGTTAGGACCTCCTAGACCTGCTAGATATATTCTTCCTTAGTGTTAGAATAAATAATAATATTATCTAGATATATAATGCAGTAAGTATCTAATAGATTACTTATAGTCTAGTTAATATATAATTAGAATATAGCTAGTATATTTACTAGGCTAAATAGTATAACTATATACTTAAAATATCTATATTTTATATAGAATACTATTTTCTATTTATTACCTTTCTAAATTTAGATCTAGTAGTAAGTATCTTAGAGATCTAGCTTTATATAGATCTTAGTACTAGATAATTAGTTTATTAGCTTACTTATAAGTAGTAGTAGATAATAATTTTTTACTATAATTTTATTTAGACCTTAGTAATTAATATAGAGTTATAGACTACTATCCTTCTTTAGTATAAATAATACTAGGGCACCTATAGAACTCTTAGATAGCTTAATCTATCTTCTCTATAGATATTCCTTAATATAATTCTAAAGGACTTAAAGTTCTTCTTATAATAGTAGGTATAGTAGCTTATAAGGTAGCTAAGTCTCCTCTTTAAGTTCTATTATATAATTATATATAGTATTCTTAGGTAGGATACTAGCTTGCTCTTTACTAAAGATATCTATGAATTCTATATATTCTAGAGGTAGAAGTGGTGTATCTTTAATACTCTTTATAGTAGCCTATAGGTGGATGGTTTTTTCTATCCTAATAAATATAGTAATTATATAAAATAGCACTTTATAGGCTTATAGTTCTTCTGCAGCAGCAGCAGCAGATATTAGTTTAATATTTAGCTTATTATTTTTATTAGAGGACCCTAGATAGTAGTACTAAGTAAGGATTTTCTAGTTAATATCTAGATTAATAGCTTTTAGTTAGTCTATTCCTAGAATTAAATTATATTCTACTATATTGACTACCTTAGCAACTAGTTAGTAAATTCTGATATTTCCTATAGAATTAGTAATCTTAATTTCTAGATTATATTATTTATAAGACATCACCTTATAGCTATTAATAGCCTGTACTAGTTATGGTAGACTTTCTATATTAGGTAGGAACTCTTTTATCTATTACTAATTAATAAATAATTATTTAGCTCTATAGTTAATTAATATTTAATATTAGTAGTAGCTTCTCTTAATAAGGATATTTATTAGGTAAGCTAGTGCCTAGCTGCTATTAGAATTTCTTCTAATACCTAATACTATAGCAGTACATAGCATAGGTTAGCTTAGTTTTTTAAATACTTAGGAACCTATAGCTTAGTATAGTATTTTAGCTAGTAGCTATATTCTCTATATCTATTATAGTATAATCTAGGATAATCCTAGTATAGAGAGTAGGAGTATTTCTACTTCCTAGATTCTAATCTATAGTTATTACTAGAATATCTATTACCTCTAGGCTAATAATCCTTAGTATGGCCTAACTAGTCACTATAAGGTTTAGAATTCTACTAGTTATTATATTAGATATTATGTTATTTCCATAGGGCATCTTATTATAATAGGATTCTATCTTTAATAATAGCTAGGTAGGAGATATATACCTCTAGTAGTTCTAGTAGATTAGTAAATCTAGTAGCTTTACTCTAAATAATTAGTAAAATACAGGCATAGAGGAAGTCTTTATAGATAAAATCTAATAGTAGTTAAGCTAGTTAGCTATAAATTCTATTAATAAATATAGAGAACTCCTATATACTTTAGTATTCTAGCTAGATAGTAAAGAAATATTATACTACTACTTCCTTATAGAGTTATTCTAGCATGGAAACTAGATATAAGTAGAAGTCTTAAAAGTCTAACTATCTAGATATTTTAGTAAGCTTAGCCTTATAAGTCCACTATTTATTATAGTATATATCTATAAGCTAGGCTAAAGCTATATAGATATAGTTTTCTTTATTCTTAAACTAGTCTAGATATTCTTTAAGTATACCTCTAGGTAGTTAAAGAAGGTAATATATTCCTATATAGAATATATAGTAAATTACTTAATATTTACTAGCTTCTATAGTCTTTCTAGTCTAGTAATCTTTACCTTAATCTCTATAATTAGTTCTAGTAATAATCTAGCATTCCCTACTTCTTATCTAATAAGGTTATCTACCTCCTAGTATAGTATAGATATAGGATTTTTATTATAGTTTCCTTATAGTTAGGATTCTATCTCTTAGATATATCTCCTAATTTCTACTTATCTAAGCTTTTACTTAAGCTAGTGTTCCCTTTCTAGAAGCTTATAAGTAATCTTATTATTATTATTAGAGATAATACTTATTAGTTACTTCCTCTTTTCTATATACTAGGCTTCTAATTCTATAGGGGTATTCACCCTTTCTACCCTTTTAGGGGTAGGTTAGTTATTTATATATAGTAGGTAAATACTATTATAACTATTATCTAGTTATTTAGTTATAGATTCTATAAGATTAGTTAGTTCTTTATAGATAGGAATTATCCTTTCTACTATAGATATAGATTTGCAGTGTGGGTTTAGAGTTCTAGATAAAGATCTAGTATTAATTATCATCTTGCAGTGTCCTAATAGGCTAATTAGATTTTTAAGAGTAATTAGAACTATAAGATCACCTACTAAGGGTTAATATTAACTAGTAAGATTAGTATGAAGGGAGCAATTATCTATATATTATCTAAGTAAGGAGAACTAATCACTAAGTTATAGAATACTCAGCTGATTACAGAGGTATATGTAGCGGGCAGGGCCTGCTGAGTGCTTGAGCCTACTAGGCACTCGCGATCTGCCTTAGGCACCAATAAACTCTTATCTAGTGAGGACACTAGCAGTCACATGACCCTTGTAGTAATCAATGTAGTAATTAATCTAGTTATATAATCTTATCTACTATTTATATACTCCTTTTTATGTTCAGCCATTACAGCCCTAGTTAGAACCCTTTAGTGATTTCTTACTATCTAAATCTAGGTTATAGATTTATAAGGCTTCTAGCCCATGACATTAGAAATCACTCACTACCAGGTAGTCAGACAGAACCAGACAAACCAGACAAACCAGATAAACTAGATGAACTAGATAAACCAGATGAACTAGATGAACCAGACAAACCAGATGAACTAGATAAACTAGATGAACTAGATAAACTAGATAAACTAGATGAAATAGTTAGATATCCATAATAGCTGAAATAGATGATACAGATAGCACAGATAGTATAAACTATAATAATATATTATTATAGATGTTAATATTACTAGAAGGACTGAGTGAAGGATATATATAGTAATAGAATACTATATAGATAGACCCTATGGCCTAAATAGCCTAATAGTTATAAGAGATTATGGATTAAATAGCTTAGATAGAGATATAATAGATAGCTACTGCTCCCTAGATAGATACTACTCCTATAGCAGTAATGCCTATTACTTAGATAACTCCTATAGTATCTACTCCCACTGCTACACCTATAAATAAACTAGTGAGAAGGCCTAAACCAATTCTATCTAACCCTAACTAATTTAATAGTATTAATAAGGCTATATATAATATCTTCTATTCTAATTTACTATAGAAGCTAGAAGTTAACTACTTTATATTTAGTAGTTACTATAACTATATATAGTATACCTTTACTAGGCTTAAGGACTAGGCTATAACTATAATAAGCCCTTAGATAGATTAGTATACCTAGAACTATACTATAATAGGAGCTAATCTAGATTGTATAATTAGCTAGCTTAACCTTATATTCTAGGATAGGAATTATCCTAAGAAAGCTATAGAAGAACTATACTACCTATAATAAGATAACTATCCCTTTTATAATATACTAGCAGACTTTAACTAGCTGCTAATAGAAGTAGGAGGTTATAGTTAGACTAATAATATAAAGTAAATCTTTATTAATAGTACCCTAAATATAGAAATATAAATATAACTCTTCAGTATAGCTAAGGAAGTAAGTTTTAAAGGATATTACTAGTAGCTATAAATAATTATAGACTAAATTAAAGCTTTCTATGCACAGGGAGCAGCTTAAGCTAAATAGTATAGAAGAAATATATAGACTATAAACTATAGTTATATTACTTATATTTCTATACCCTTAATAAACCTAGTCTTAAGCACACTGGGCCCTAGTAACCCTATAGATTAGGAACTAACTACTATAACTCTAGCTTACCAGTATTAATACATGAAATGGGTTAATAAAGCTAAATAATCTTATTATTAGACTAAGAATAGATGCTTATACTATAAGGCCTCTAACTATATAATTAAGGGATGCTAGTACCTTAGGGCTATCCCTCTATAAAATAAAGAGGGGAACCAGCCCTATATTACTTAGGCTATAGAGCCTATACTTAAAGATAAAGAAGGTAAATAGTCCCTAGAGCCTACTAATAAAGATAGTAAGCTAGAAAACTAGTTACTCCTATAAAAAGACTCTTATAGAGGCCTATTAAATAATTAATATAACTAAAAAACTAGCATTACCTATACCCTAAAGAAGATATACTTACTAATTATAGAAAGTTTTAATAGGCTGTTAGATTTAATGCTCCTAAATTTATTATATCTAGAATTATTAATAAAGAATGTAATTATAGAATTCTACCTAATACTAGATATATATCTTATATAGTTATGGCTAAATACTTCACCTAGAAGCTATAACTAGAGTAGATTAAGATTAAATCTATTTATCTTAAGAACTATACTAGTATAATAGAAAGTATTATCTTAAYTATTACCTACTTCTTACTAGATATTAGTAGTAACTATTAATATATTATCTATATATATATAGTACTAAAGTTAGGAGACAGAACTAACCTAATCTTAGGGACTCTATAGATAGTAGACTAGAGAGTAGTTATTAAAGTAGAGGGACCCTAGTTATAATTTACTAATAGCTTTACTATTAAAAGTATTAAGAATAAGCTAAAACTAGTAGTAAAGTAGATTAGTATATAAGGGTTTATAGTCTATAACTAGCAGTATAAGAAAGATAAGACTATATAGATCTTTACTACTAGTATTAAGGATATTAAGAAGGCCTTATAGGTTAAGAAGTATACTAATCTAGCTATAAAGCTCCTAGCTTACTACTATAAGTTCCTAAAAGTATTTAATAGAGAGAAGGCTAATAAGCTATTACTATACTACCTAGGAGTAGACTATTAAATTAAGCTAGTTAAGAATAAGAAGAGTAAGATAATAGAGCCCCTATAGGGACCTCTATATAGTATATCTTATAGAGAACTATTAGTACTATAGAAGATATTAATAGAGCTACTTAAGAAGGGCTTTATCTATATAAGTAGCTTAGCTACTATAGCACCTGTGCTATTTATCTATAAGTTAGGGGGTGGACTATAATTCTATATTAATTATTATATACTAAATTGTCACACCCTGGGATCCATCTCTGCTGTTCTCTGCTAGTCAACTACTTTGGGAATAGGGTGATATAGTCCCTAGACTATATCTAATACTTACCTAAGGCCTACCCTCTGTGGTAGCCTACTATATACCAACCTAGGTATATAGTGATATATAATATAATAATCTAACTAGGATCTAATATAATCTAAAGGTATAATAATCTTACTAAGATTAAGGATAATAAGAATAATAATAGTAGAGATAGAAGTAAGGCCTATTAAGGATATATTCTTAATAGTAAAAGAGTATTTAATAAATTAGATTAGTAAACTTATATTTAAGTAAGTTATCTTTAATTAAATATAAAGAACTAAACTAAGATCTCTAGATATAGTAGTAATAAGTATTCTTATATAATTCTTTAATTATAACTTTCTTTATAACTTCCTTTACTACTCCTAGAGTATCTCTAGAGTAGATTATAGAGTAGATTTAATACTTCTTATCTTAGTACTACTTACCCTCTAGGGTAGTAGTTATATAAGAGACTAGGCCTTTTTTTAGTATACTTAATACTTCTTTCTAGATTAATTAGTAAGTATTATTCCCTTCTCTTTTTACTTATTATATCTACTCTATACTAGTATAATTATATTAGTATTATAATATTACCTCCCTCTCTTCTAGTATTTCATCCTTAAAACTTTATTTATAAGGCTTATAGATCCTAAGATAAGTAAACTTTTTTATTTTCTTCTTTAGTATATTAGTATTTTTCTAATTTTTACTATTATACTAGTTAATAATAAAACCTATAAAAAGAATTAACTTATCTAGTATTATATAATCTATCTTAATAGTTTTCTTATTAAATCTCCCTATATTCTTTATACTTATTAAGATGTTATGTACCTTATAGATTTAAAAAGTTAAAATTATACTAAATATACTTAAAGTAGTAAAAAGTATAAGAAGTAATTCTATAGTAAATATAAATAGAATTAGGTATTAAGTACTTAAGAAAAGATAAAAGAAGATATTTTAAAAATAGAAACTACTCTATTAGTATTAAATATAGAATAATCTAAACTTCTAGCCCACCTAGCTAAGATTTCTTTAAAGATATTAGAGTCTATAGCTTATATCTATTACTTATAAAAATAAGAGGAAATAATAAAGATAAAAAGTAATTATATACTAGATTATAATACTCTAATTATAGATTAACTAGATAAAGAGGATCTACCTATTCCTAATAAAGATCTAATTTTTATTACTAAAGATAAAGGTCCTTCTCTAACTTAAATAATAAATAATTCTTCTTTCTAGTTAAATTTTAAGTTATCTAATAGTATTATTATATAAGTTAGTAGTAACTTATTAAATTCTTAATAGGTTCCTATATATTTTCTAAGGTATTATAGTCTTTTTATTTTATAAGGTAATATAGTTTTCTACTAACTTATTTATAGCTTAGGATCTACTTAACTTTATACTCCTATTCTATATTATTATTAATTTCTATACTTTTAGTAATTTTTGCATTTTCTAATACTAGTTCTAATAATAAAATATAAAATACTAGATAAATCTATAATATATTTTTTAGTAATTATAATTTATAATTAACTAGCCCTTTCTATTCTTTAATAATAAAGGGTCTAATTTTCTGATAATCTAGTTTCTAACTTAGTTATTTTATTTTAATATTTCTATAGAGTAGGTAAACTTTCCCTTTCTTTTTAAGATCTAGAGTACTCCTATACTTCTTATTATAATATAATACTATTCTAAGATTTATAAAATTAATATCTCTTAAAAGTTAAGTCCTTAAATAATTAATTATATTTACTAATTTTATAGCTTCCTTTACTATAGATACTTTATTCTATAGTTCTCTAATTAATATAGGATTATACCTATAGTTAGTAAAGAACAGTGTTTCTCCTATTATTAAGTAAATAGTATTATTATATATAAACTATACTATTAGTAGGTAAACTACCTAATTATCCTATTAATAATTTATATAGTATTATAAGTACTACTTAACTATCTAGTTTACTTATTCTATCTATCTATTAGCTTATAGATAATATATAGTTATAAGTCTTTA